>NW_025829669.1:975181-1000422 GCF_002878395.1 Capsicum annuum | reverse complement strand
TGTATCTTGGCTAGAAACTAGGTTCTTGGGGTGCTTTGAGTTCCTCTTGGTCAAGAAAGAACTTGGTATTGATATTCATTAGTCTTAGGGTCCTTTCTCTTGTTAGGGTTCTTAGATCAATAAATATTGTGTGTCAAGTTTCTAGCTCTTTTTTTGTAAATCTTGTTAACATTGTGTGGTTGAATCTAAAAGTCTAGTGAAGCCGTATGGGGCTCTTTCGATTCACTAGCATTATCGTCTTTGTTGTTCTTGTTGTTAAACTCACTTTTCTAGTTCAAACAAGTGTTGCATGCCCAGTGAAGCTGTGTGTGGCCATTTTCAATCACTAGCACTTTGTTGTTCATCTTGCTATTCTTGTGTTGGTTGGAATCTCTTGATACACACTTAGTCTTGTATCATGAGGTATCATGTATTAAAGGATGATATAACGTATATCGTACATTAATAGTGCAATTTCTATTTGCTATTTAACATGTTATAGTAACACAGCTCAACTATTAAAACCAGTTGTTCCGCCATTGGAGAACACATGAATCTCAATGTTAACTATTTAACAGGTTTACTTTATTTTTCAAGTCACAAGTTTTAATAGTTAGATGCAGTTATTTTCTAGGTGATGCTATCAAAGTTAAACTCTTAAAGAAAGGACTACTACTTTTATGACAAATTTAACATTAAGATTCATGTGTAGAATTGCTTAGGAAATTTCTCCAGACAAAATCTACAACCTACAGTAAGTTATTCATAAAGATCATATGTATAGGTTACAACAGTTCTTGTACAACAACAACGAAAACATATCCCGTGTTTTCCACAAAGTGGGGTCTAAGGAGGGTAAAGTGTACGCAGTTCATACCACTACCTCAAATGAAGTAAAGTAGAGATGTTGTTTCCGATAAAACGCAGCTCAGGACAGATAACAGATAACAAACAAAAAACCTAAAATAAGCACAAAATGGGATAACACACTGCTAGATAAAAAAAAGAAACAAGACACCGACAAAATAATACTATGAACTATCTATTCTAGATCACGAACATCATCAAAACACTAAGAACAAGAAACTACCAACAGTTCTTGTACAACCTGCAAATTTTCTTAGTCCTTCCAATTTTTTGAGAGCTTTGTTGATAGATAAAGCTGACCAATCTTTATTAAGTAATCATTTTCTGTGTGGTCTTATTGCAAATTCCAAAAAAATATTCATGAAAGATATTTGGTGAGGATATATAATGCATGACAGAGGCAACCTTAGATCAAGTGAATCCTATACTTGTTCTGGTTGAAGCTACTAGAAGTATAGAACTATATCTTTACCTCTCACAAACACCACTGAAGCCAATGCGAGAATGAGAAGAAGCCGTACTAAGATTCAAGAAAAGGCTCAGAGATACCTCGACCACCAACTGGCTTCTTGGGTTGGCAAAGAATGTTGCATGTGGAAAGGCGTATATTGTGACTTCCAAACTAGTTTTGTCATTTGGCTTGATCTCAGTGATAGATTAGACATTAACGTTGGACGAAAATTGGATATCTAATTCCATAACATTTCGTGGCATTATAAGTCCTGCTTTACTCGACTTGCAACACTTGGACAGAGTATTTAAACCTTAGTTACGATGACTTCCACGGACTTGCCACACTCAATTTCTCAGGTTCTCTAGACCCTAAAGTTCTTACGTGTCTTGATGTAAATATGTTGACAGGGCATTGCCAAATTCATTAGGACATTTGAAGAACTTAAGGACGATTGAAATTTCTTTCAAACGTGATATCTGGCACGATTCCAGCATCTATTGGGCAGTCGTTATAGTTGCAGATTTTGAGCTTGAGAGAGAATCAACTGAAGGGAGCACTACCTGAGAGTATTTTTAATTTTTTAGAATTAATGAAGTTGCGGCCGACAACAAATGCCTGGAAGACAACCTTTCACAAATCACTTTGCAAGACTCCATCAACAGAAACTTTTATCCCTATCTTGTGGAAGAAGTTTGCTGTCAACTTGACCAATGATTGGTTCCTCCATTTAGCCTCACAATTAGTCGACCTTAGAAGCTGCAGCTTGGGTCGCAAGATTCCAACATGGGATTTATTAGAATAGGATTGCATATAGTGTCCTACATGGAAAATGATCGTAGTGTACTATCTATAAATAGGGCTCAATGTAATAATAGAATCTACACATTTAATAATATTCTTTCCATGCCTTCATTTTTTGCAATTATTTATGTTCGTTCATCAAGTTTCTCTGTTTTTACTTTTAGGTGCTCTTGTCAGGTAGAGTTCATAACAGATCTGAGCTATGTATCTGTAAGTAAAATCAAGTCTGTAAATAAAGATCTGTTCCCCTATTTCAATTGAAGGCACTATTTGAACTGCTCGAATGGAGAGAATAGCACTCAAGAGAGTGAACATTTATGCACTTTCCCAATATAGACAAATCACTTGCTATTTCAGATTGTCTTCAATGTCAGCAATCAGACAATTGCGTACCTTAAACATGCGCTGCTCTGTCAAGAAAGAAGGAGAGCTCATTTTGAACGTGTGTTCTGATTCATCCACTTCGCCAAGAAGTTAAACATGGCAGTTCAATTTGGGTATCATGTCATCAATTAACCATCTTGCTAACCAACCGTATGCTGCTTGTGTCAAATGGAGTCCATCCCAATTGAAGTGAGTACTAGGGTGAACACACACTGACACTCCTGGAGCACCACATTTTTTACTTTTGTCATAATTGTAGTCTCCTCCTATTCCACAACATGCTTTTTGTAGAGAGTTTTTGTCCAATCCTAAAAATATAGAAGAAAGTTCATAAATGCATATGGCTTTCTTTTGCTTTTCCATTTACATGTATATATATATATATATATATATATATATATATATGAAGAATATATACGTATTACTTTTGCTTTTCCTTGCGTCGTGGGTATATCGGAAACAGTTTTTCTACCTCCCAAGGTAAGGGTAAGGTCGGTGTACACTCTACCCCCTCCGCACCCCATTTCTAGGATTTTATATATATATAGCGTACATTGACATCAAAAAATAGCAATAAGAAATGATGCTCTGAGCACATACCAAGACTGACGGCATTCTGTAGAAGCCACATATAAGCATTGTAGTAGTCACCATAAATAAGTGTAATGTTTGGATACTCTTTCTTCATCTCATCGATGGATTGTTGTAAATGATCATTGTAGAAGATCGCCAAATTATTTAAGTCTTTCAAACAATGGTACTCATCGTAGGCAGCTGAGTTGTTGGTCATGAATTGCATTAGGAAAGCTGGACCACAGCCTTTTGGGAAATTTCCTGGAACTAAAATTCGAGTAGCGCCAAAACCAATGACTCTCTAAAAAGTAGTAGTAATTGATCATTAGGAAACAAATTTCGGCCAAATAAAAGTAATACATAACAATCATGAAATAGAAGAGATAACAGCAAATTAAACTCACTTTAACACCATGAATGATGGTCTGAACAATATCCGGAACCATTCTACGCAACTCTTCCATGGTTTTACCTTGTGATAAACCAAAATTGATTTCATTTCCTCCTATATGTCCAACTAGGAAAAGAGACCTCTTCAATTGTGCTGGGCAATCTAGCAAGCAAGAACCAGAACAATATCAATTCAACTCGCCGTTCATTAGTCTATAAGTAGAAACTGAATAACACCATTTCCTTAATTGGAAGCATCTTCCTAAAAATTAACTACTCCCTTCATCCCAATTTAAGTGTCTTACTCTACTCTTTAATCTGTCTAAAAAAGAGTGTCACTTCCTATATGTAGCAAGTTTTCCAATATTAACATTCCACATAACAAGTTTAAGACATAAAATTCAAAGGTCCACACACATTTTTAATTTAAGAATACCAGATTATTTGGGACTGTTATGCAAATAGCCGTCCGATTTCATTGTTTACTTATTCTAGTCACTTACATAGGTTATGCACTGGTTAGACATGATTTTACCCAGATTATACATGGATTAGACATATATTTTACATCCTCCGGCTATTTTTGGTTAAAGCAGTTGATTGCGCTGTTATTTAAGTTAATTCTTCATATTTCATGAAGGTATATTATATAAACACTACCCTTTAACTTGGCTTCAAATCTCATCTATGACCTCCGATTTTGAGTGCGCACAAGTAGGCAGTTAAACTTGTATAAAGTTGACCAAGTAGACACACACGTCCTATGGCAAAATACACATAGGACGCCATGTAGGACAAGAATTGGCCACGCCGGATGCCATATATGTGTAGGACAAGAATTGGCCACGTCGGATGCCACATAGGACATAGTGTTTACTTGTTCAACTTTATATAAATTTAAGTGTCTACTTGTGCACACCTAAAGTTGGAGGTCCTAAACGTGATCGGAGGCCAAGTTAGAGAACATGTTTATGTATTGGTTCTTTCATGAACTTTGGGCTTGATCAAACTAAGACACTTAAACTGGGATGGAGGGAGTAATTACCAGGGGAACAAGTAGTCTCAAAATGAGAAGCCGTCCAATTAAGTTGCACACATTTTTAAGACCACGAGAGTAAAGAATCTCTTTTTCTTTCTTAAACTCCATGCCCATTCAAACTACGACACTTACATTGAAACGGACGGAGTAATTACCAGGGGAGCAGGTAGTTTTGAAATGAGAAGCCATCCAATCAAGTTGCACACTTAATGAACTATTAGTGATAGACATAGCAATCTTCTTCTTTGCCAGGACTTGGGCTGATAAAGCAGTAGCCCCTGCTACTGCAAAATTTGCACCATGTGTAAAGTTTGCACTTTGATCCTTGTAGGGATTTAGGAGAGGAAGACCAGATTCCAGTGCTGTATGAAAAACATAAAATCAAAAACACAGTGGAAAAATTAATCCATGAAATCATAACCCATCCAACCCGTCTACATTTGGGTTGATTACTGACCATCTATTTATTTTTTCAGCCCATCAAAGTTTGGCATGATATCTAGCTCAAATATTTTCAAAAAGATATTTTATTTTATTTTCATATATTATATATAGTCGCAATAAAGAAAAATAATAAAAATATAATATCTCTGTTTTAATTTATTTGTTTTACTTTCCTTTTTAGTTCATTTAAAAGAAAACGTCTCTTTCTCTTTTCGACAAATGTTTGATTCTTACTCTCCACATGACATGCTTAAAACCACAAAACTAAAGAACATTTTGATACATTTCTGCATGTCTTTAGTTTAAGACCACCAGATCCAAAAGTCTACTTTAGCTTCTTAAACTCCGTGTCAAATCAAAATCAGAAAAACAAATTGAAACGGAAGAAGTACAAAAGAACAAACAAAGAAATTAAAACTTAGCAAGAGTTACGCGGATTGTGTTATAACCAACATTTTAGTCCATTTCAACTCAACTAACTAAAAAATCTGCCCAGTTTGATCCACCCAAATTCAATCAAACCCCCCCATCTACCACTTACACATACAGTTATATATCACCAGCTACTAGCTAAAAAGGAATTAAACAACAAACAAATTTTATAGCTAAACAGCAAAATATGTTGCCCAAATACTCACTAGAACTTAGTAACTAACTTTGGAGGGGGTGATCTAGCTACCTAAATTCTGTTCAACCAGCCCATTTGACAGCTATATTTCTACTAGCAAAACAAGCTAAACAAGAACTAAACAACAAACAAATTCTATTGCTAAACAATAAAATTTATTGCTAATACTCGCTCCATTCACTTTTACCTGTCATTAATTTCCGAATTAGATTTCAACTTTTACTTATTATTTTTGACATATCAAGAGAATGACATATTCTTTTTTTCTATTTTACCCTTAGCATTAACTAATTTCAACACACAATGTAAATATCATGTAATAGGTGTACTATGGTAAAATAGTCCTATTATTAATTATTTTTCTTAATTGATTTGCAAAGTTGAAATGAGACAAATAAAAATAACTGACGATTCAACTTTACATACCTATGAAATCAATCATGAGCAAACCATTGGAACAACGCCCAGTTGGTTTATGGAAATAGTTCATTCCATAAGGATGTTTGGAACATGAAGAATGAGCACCACAAAAGCTATCTCTAATGCAATTGCCAGTATCAGAAATTGAGTCACCCAACTGATAAATTTTATCAAATTTGCATGCCCTAATGCCTCGTTTTTTATGCATTTGTACTTGTTGTTGAGCAGTGATTTTTTGTGAAAGCACCCCGAAAATAACTAGGAGATTTAGCAGTAGTACTCTTATTGCCAATGCCATTGGGTGAAATTTTTTTTGAAAAAACGAAAATGGCAACTGAAATTTCTGCTTTATAAACACTACAAGCAGTATTCAGTATCTGAAGAATAATTTGAGTCAACTGACACTTACTCTCTCTCACTCTCACTTTTAGCCTATTTTGAGCTACCATGAAATTTAAAAATAAAAATAAAAAAAGAGAGAGCAATTTTGAAATATTCCCTCACTATATGAGGAGTTCAAGAAGAGATGGACAGACCATAAGAGTTTGTTTAATTGGAAAATAAGTTATGCTAGATTAATTATATTGACGTTAATCGTTTTGTAATTAGTTATGCTTATATTATTTTTTAGTGATTGTTTGATTCTTGGTGTTAAAAATAATATGTATTGCATTTTTTCTAAGAATATAGTTTGTTTACAAAAATACTTTCAGCTTATTTAGCTTAATTATTTTTCTTCATATTAAATCGTAAAAAAAAATTGAAAAGTCACTAATTTTTTTTTTAATTTTAGTAGTTTCTTTTTCTAAAAATATATGTTAAGAAATTTATGTTGATATTTTTTAAACGTGTATTAAGTTTTAATATTTCATGTTAAATTACTTATTTTATTTTAAATTCTATAAAATATTAATAATCCCATTTTTTGTTAAAAAAAAATCATCAAAAAATATGAAAAAATTACTCTCATTTTTCATTATTTAGTATTATTAATATTTGGAGAGTTAAATCGAATTTTTTTAAATTAAATTTTTAAAATATTTTTAGCTATATATAAAAAATAATTTTTTATGTAATAATTAAACACATACTAGTTAGAAAGGGAATGTCAAGATACTTGGGGCTTTGAGTTGTAGGTGACAAAAGACTTTTAAGATGAGGTGTAGGTGACACAAGTCTTAATTATTGAGTGAAGGTGACAATTACTTTATTATGGGTTAAGAAAGTTGGAAAAGTTTGAAAATAACCTATAATTTTTTAAATTTACACTTTGATCCAAATGTTAGTTAATATAACAGAAAATGGAGGAAAAAAAGATGTGTTTCTCTCTCTTCTCATTCGTTGTTGTTTTCACTCTCTTCACGATTATTGTTGTTCATTGTTGTTGCTGCTTTAATCATCATGTTCTGCTTCATTATCATCATCTTCTACTTCATTATCATCTCCATCTTTTTCTTGTCTACCATTGTTGTTGTTGTTGTTGCTGCTACAGTGCTGCTGCTACAGTGCTATTTGACCAATTTCTTAAGTCAAATTTTGTTTCCTACATCACTTTCCACTTTGGCATTACTTCATAAGGTGACTTTGGTAAGTAAAATTATGATTTTTATTCAAATTTGACATCTGGGTACACTGTTACTGCTGTTTTTTCAATAATGGATAGAACCCCGATCATGAATCCAACATAAGTGCCCACAATTTAAACAAATCAATCATCTGGTACATCAGATGAGTAATCTGTTGCAACACTAGATTTATTTGTTACAACAGACTAGTTATCTATTGCATATTTCATCAGACTGATTATTTGTTATATCAGACTGCATATTTGTTGCAACAGATAATTATTGCAACAGATGATTAATCTGTTTGGAACAACACAAATAAGCCCCTGCCACAAACCCAACAGATAACTAATATGTTTCAACTCTTGCTATTGCTACTGGATTCAAAATTATTCTTTACGTCCAATTACTCGTCTCAAATTTTCTAATTTGATTTCTCATTTTATTTGTCTTTTTTTATTAATCAAGATAAGAGATAAAAAAAATTCATGTTTTACCCTTTGCATTAATCACTTTTTCTTCAAATTAAAATGTAAACAGCATTTAATAGGGGGACTATATGCCGACCCATGTTAAAAGCTTTCTTCTCTTATAAAATTTTGATTGAATAACAAACAATGATTATTTCAAACACCGTATACTGTCCCACCAAATGATCAGTGGGTTATGATAAACTAGGCATGTTAGTAATTGTTTCTCTTAATCAATGTGACATCTCAATTTCGGACGGATAACTTAAGACGGAGGGAGTACGAATTAAAACGTCAAAGCCGTGCAACAGGCTAGTTATCCATTGAAACAGACTAGTTATTTGTTGCATCAGACTGATTATCTGTTGCATCAGACTTCTTATCTGCTGCAACATATGATTAATCTGGTTTGAACAACACATCAGCCCCTGCCACAAACCCAACAAATAAATCTTGTTATTGTCACTGTATAGCATAGCATTCTAAATTATTTCTTTTTATGTCCAATCGTCGACATGTTTGTTGAGAAGATAATAGACAGAATAAAAATTAAATATGAATTAAAACGTCAAAATTGATCAAACATAATTTTTTTATTAAACAAAAATAAATAAAAATACATATACATAGACTAAAAGAAAAAAAAATCTAATTATTATTATTATTATCATCATTGCCAGCCGGCCAATCTTCAACCGGAAGTAGCAAGGCCCTCCTCATCTTGCGAATTTCACGAAGCATTCTTGCTCTAACTGCTCCCAGTTTTCATTGCAGATCACGAACTTGATTCCGAAGTTCATTCACAGCGTCTTGGAGAAAAGCAACGAGCCATAATCTAGAACACATAAATTGACAAAAAAAACTTAAAAATAAAAGTAAAGATCTTAAGAATATCCGAATGTAATACAATGTATACTAAAAATTGGCAAGAAAAAAACTTACCTTAGTCAGGGAAGAGAAAGTGGTGGAAGTCCAGGTGTAACATGAAAGACGAGATGCAATAAATAGAGCGTAGTTGAATGAACGATTGAGTAAGGAGGGGCCTATTTATAGAGGACTAAATTTGAATGAGAGGCAAAAAGGCGCGACTGTTCTCCTCTATTTATTAATTATATTTTTAATTACTGTGAATAGTTATGACTTAATTAAATTAAAAAAAAAATATTGTAATAAGTCATGACTTTTCAGATTATTATTATTAATTAGTTCTTTTCAAGAACCATTTTTATTGACTTGTGACAACAGATTCTATATTTGTTGCATCAGATAACTCATCTGTGACAATAGATATATCATCTATTGCAACAATAGATAACCCATTGCATCAGATAATATATCTGTTGCAACATATAATTTAACTGTGCACCTATATTTATTAATTACATTTTTTATTACTGTGAAAAGTCATGACTTAAACAGATAATATATTTGTTGCAACATATAATTTATCTTTTTTTAAAAGAAATTATCTTCATATCATTAATCCAAATATGCTGAATTTTTTATTATATAAATTAAAAAAATACCTTTTCAATAACCGTTTCTTTAATAAATAATAACCATTTTTATTGAGTTCAGGCTAACAGATTGTATATCTGTTGCATCAGATAAACCATCAGTTGCAACAGATATACCTTATATTACAACAAATGGATGATCTATTTTAATAGCCTATTTGATGCATCAATCAAACATTGTTGAATGTATGTGTTTTAGACAAAAAGTCACGATTGTTCACCTTTTTCTTAACAATCATCATATATGTTAATTAATCCAATATTGTGAATTTTTTTATTATATAATAAATAAATAAATTTAAAAATAAATTCAAAAATAAAAATGGTGAAAAGTCATGATTAGTTATTAAAACTAAAAAAATAACCATTCTTTTACCGTTATAAATTGTGTTTATCATTATTTCCTTATTATTTATTTACGAACCATTTTTCATATTAAATAACGGAAAGTTATGTCTTTTCACCCTCTCAATAACAATAATACTCCTTTATTATTAATAACCACTTGTTGCAACATATGATCGATCTGTCGCATCAGATTAGCCTCTGTTACCTCAAATTGCTCAATCCCTACTACCAGCCATCGACATGTTGAGAATAAGAAATAAACAGAATGATAATTAAATACTAAATAAGAATTAAAAATTCAAAGTTGACCACCAAACATAGATTTTTGAATCCCTTGGGTAGATCCGATATACAAAAGGAGGAAAATACATAAGCTAAAATAAAAAACATAACCTAATTATTATTACTGCTATTATTATTATTGTCAATCAGACATTTTTCATCCGGCAGCAGCAGGGCCCTCCTCAGCCTTGCTCCGAAGTCGGCCAAATCCCTCTAGAGTTCATCAAACTGCCTTTGAAGTTCCCACAAAGACTCGATATGAATCTTTGTGTATGAATTGGATCATTCATATTTGTATTGTAAGTGTAGTAGAATGAATGAGTGAGAGTAAGGAAAGGAGGGGGTTACTTAGTCAAATAAAAAGCCACGACTGTTTACATCCCTTAATTAAATAAAATTGGTAACTTTTCAAATATGTAAATTAAAAAAAATGAATCTAAATACAACATTTTATCCTTTTTATTGTATTTCGGAAAAAAAAATTCTTTAAAATAAATCTAACAGATAGGTAATCTGTTGCGAAATATATTCCATCTGTCAGATAACTTATAATATATTGACAATCAATTATAACAGTTAGATATATCAGTTTGCTTTTCCAACAGATGTGGCATCTGTTGCAACTTGCTAGTCATCTATTTATTCAATTTCAGCCATAGATGGGCTAGGAAGAATAAGCTGCATGCAGATGGATCCACTATCATGTATGGGAGTTAAGAAGTATTACTGATAAGGTCACCGGGACAACACAGATAAAGTACAATATTTTTGTGAATGCAGTTTTTAACCGATGTCACCGGGACAACACAGACAAAGTACAATATTTTTGTGAATGCAGTTTTTAACCGATTAGGCACTAAGTATTTAAACAAGATTCTGCATTGTATAGTTAAGTTTGATGGGTTCGAATTGATAAGGCTGAGGACCCCATGAAAATGGTGCAGATACCCTGTGAGGAATTACTGACGGTTGTTTCTCGTGTTTATGCGTGTCAAGTTTTGAGAAGGGACCAATATTTGGTGTCATTGTAGAGAACCAATAGCGATTGGACTTAACTTTAAGTATGCATTGGACTCTGAGAACGCCTTCGAATCCTCACACTGCACCAAACAAGAACGAAAAATTAATAGAAATTCCCCTGGCCTAAATTTATATGGAAGGGTTGATCGAGAAAATGATTACATGCCAAAAAGAGCCGAAGGAGAATGACTGCGAGGAAAAGGTGAGTTGATGGAAGACTATATCATCTAAGAGCTAATTGAAGAAGATACATAGGATAGAAAGTAACTTCTAGTGAATTTGACCGATGGAATTATCTTAAAACATGAGAAATCTGAATCAAATGCAAATATCAAAGTGTATCTGGTAATGTAAATCCATCTGCTGTCTCTCTGAAAGAAAAATAATGTAGATGGACACTTTGCTAGAAGCTACGACTAGGTACCGTGGTCAGGATTAGCACCTAGATAGAAAATATCATATGACCAAGAAAGCCGCTTTAAGGGAATCGAGGGTTGAAATATTGTATAGTAAGTCTAGAAAACTTGCGCTAACAGCAACTGCAGTTAAAGTAAGAAATCTAAGTGAAGACAGCGATTTTTGAATTTTAAATTGCATCCCATGCCTTCTTGTTTGTGGTTCTGATTAGGTCCACTACTATTGATTTGATTGAAACCACAAACGAGATTGAAAGACAAATTAAGTGTCATTACTTCCTTAGAAATATGGATTAATTGATTGTGTTTTCTTGCCTTAGCATGCTTTCAACATTTCTTGGAGAATATCAGAGGCTTTCTCTAGTATGTGAATCCCATCAAGCTTGCCTCCAGCTTGCTGATTTTGTATTCAAGTTGATCGTTGCCGTCTTTGAAGTTGGAATAGAGTTCCTGGTTTTTTGTGAGTTCGATCAGGAACACTACCTTCAAAGTTGTGGTATTGAAGAAAGCCTTCAGAACATTTTCTTCAGAAGCCTTAAAGGATACATGGAGGATCGTTGTATTTATTTTAGGTCAAAATGTGTTGATGCACACTCAAGATGTGGTCCCAACCATTGAACAACTCACTTTGATCGATCGTTTCTCAATGCAGCTTGATCAACTAATTTGATAAATTAATAAGCTAGGAATTACATAGCATGTGATCTAAACCAACTCTACCAAGCCTATTAAACATTACATAACTCCAGGCTCATTACCCTATCACAAAAATTTGACCGAGTTAGTGCACAAATCAAACGAGCTCAATCTCCTAGATTTTTTGTTGATCGCTCTTCTCCAATTATAGATGATAAGTTATCTGCTATGCAAAAGTCTACACTATCGCAAGAAATGCTTGCCAGGGCGTAAGTCTTCAGATGGCATAATTAGTAATCTCTCAATACAAAGTGATATCGAAAGATTACTAGTCATGCCTTCTCAAGATTTTTGCTCTGGCAAGAATGTCTGCAGATGACAAGATATCTGTCATGCAAAAGTCTACACTATCAACAAAAATTCTTGACAGATCAAAAGTCTTCAGAAGTCATTATTAGTAATCTCTCAACATCAAGGAAGTCTTGTACGAAAGTCTTCAGAAGACATTCGAAAATAAGGAAGTTTTCAGCAATCACTACACATAATTACGGCATCAACAACCTCACTAGATTCACTCCTAGTTTAAAATAAAAGGCAGAAATATTTTCATTTACATTCCTAGTTCGAATGCAAATGCAAATATTTCTGCCTTTTCTTTTGAACTAAGAGTATTCTTGTGAGGCTGTTGATTGTAATTATGTATAGTCATTGCTGAAAACTTTCTTATTTTCGAATGTCTTCTGAAGAATTTCATACAAGACTTCTTTAATGTTGAGAGATTACTAATAATGCCTTCTGAAGACTTTCGCTTTGTTAAGAATTTCTACTGACAATGTAGACTTTTGCATGGCAGATATCTTGTCATCAACAAAAATTTTTGCCAGAGCGGAAGTCTTGAGAAGGCATGACTAGTAATCTCTCGATATCACTTAGTATTGATAGATTACTAATGATGCCTTCATAAGACCTTTCGTTGTGGAAAGCATTTCTGACAAAGGTGTAGACTTTTGCATACCAGAATCTTGTCATCTATATTGGAGAAGAACGATCAGCAGAAAGGCTGAGAGATTGAGCTCGTTTGATTTGTGCACTAACTCGAGCCAATTTTTTTATAGTGTAATGAGCCTGAAGTTACGTAATGTTTGATAGGCTTGGTAGAGTAGGTTTAGATCATACGCTACATAACTCCTTGCTTATTAATTTATCAAATTGATTGAGCAAATTGCATTGAGCAACGCTCAATAAAAGTGAGTTGTTAAATGGTTGGGACCACATCTTGAGTGTGCATTAACATATTTTGACCTAAAACAAACACAGCGACCTTCCATGTATCCTTTAAGGCTTCTGAAGAAAGTGTTCTAAAGGCCTTCTAAAATGTCAACTTTGAAAGTGGTGTTTCTGATCGAGCTCACAAGAGATCAGGAACTCTTGACCAACTTCGAAGATGGCAACGAACAGCTTGAATACAGAATAAGCAAGCTGGAGGTAAGCTTGAAAATTATCAGGATTCACGTACTAGAGCAAGCCTCTTATCTTTTTCAAGAAATGTTGAAAGCATGCTAAGGCTATAAAACACAATCAATTATAACCATATTGCTATGGAAGTGATGATACTCAATTTGCCTTTCAATTACATTTGTGGTTCCGATCAGGTCAACAATAGTGGACCTAATCGAAACCATAAATAAGAAGGCATGAGATGAAATTTAAAATTCAAAAATTGCCGCCTTGGCTTAGATTCCTTACTTTAACTGCAGTTGCTGTTGGTGAAAGTTTTCTAGACTTACTGTACATCATTTCAACCTTCGATGCTCGTAAGGCTGCTTTTTTGGACTTTGGCTATTTTCTATCTAGGTGATAATCCCGACCATGCTACTTAGTCGCAGATCCCTAGCAAAGCTTCCATCTGCACTATTTTTCTTTTAGAGAGACAACAAACGAATTTACATTACCTGATACACTTTCATATTTGCACTTAATACAAATTTCTCATGTTTTAAGATAATTTCATTGGCCAGATTTGCTAGAAGTTACTTTATACCCTAAGTCTCTTCTTTAATTAGCTCTCAGATGATATAGTCTTTCATCAACCATCCATTTTTCCTCAAAGTCATTCTTTTACCGCACCTACTGGAGTATAATCATCACCCCGAGCAACCCAACCATATAAATTTGGTCTAGGTCAATAATTATATTGGTTTTTAATTCTTATTAGATGCAGTGCTAGGCTTCGAAGGCTTTCTTAGAGTCCAATGCACCCTAAAGGTTAGTCCAATCGCTATTGAATCTCTTTACAACGACACTAAAATTAGATCCCTTCATAATGCTTGACAAATAAACATGAGTAACAACCGGCATTAGATCTTAATATGGTATTAGAACCATATTCATGGTCCCTTAGCCTTATCAGCTCGGACCTGCCAAACTTAAGTGTAAAATTGCAGATATGTTGTTTGAATGATCTATGACTAATCGGTAAAAACAACATTCATAAAATCAGTGTACTCTATATGTGTTTCCATGATAATATTATCAGTAATACATATCTCTCACTTATGAAGTGGTTCCATCTGCATGCAACTTATTCCTCCGAACCCATCTTTACTGTAACCTCTTGTGATGGTCGGCCAAAAGTTGATCAACTATCAGTTCCTTATATCTACAAAGAAGAGAAAAAAAATTGATGTCACAGAAAGAACATTATTCATTTGTTCAACAGATGTGGAGTCTGTTGGAATACATCAAACCAGCCTTGCTGGTGGTTTGATTTATTCCAACAGTTGCTCCTTTAGTTGCAACATCAACAACAGCATAAACTAGAAAGAAAAAACAAATAAAAAATATCAACAACAAAGAAACAACAACATTTGCTCCAACATCATCAACAAAAAAAAAGCAACATCCTTTGTTACAACACCATCAACAACACCACACCACAACTTCCAACAATGCCAACCCCACCAACAACATCAATAACAACATAAACAATAAAGAAACAAACAAAAAATATACCAAAAGAATGATACTACCAACAAGACTTTTAAACTTCTCCCAATAGAATACTTTTTTCGCATATTGTAATAAAAATTCTCGGTTCGTTTATTCAACACTTAAAAGTTCCTTTGAATCTTTAAAATAAATATCATATGTATAAATGATAATTAAATAAAAAATAGATATAAATAACTTACAAAGAAGAAGCTGAGAATGAAAGAGCAATAGTGAATCATACCTTAATGTCTAAAGAGGATCAAAACAACAATTTCAGTCTAGGAAAGATATGGATCGGTTTAGATTCGAAAGGATCTTTATGAGAAAGAGAAGAGAAAAGATAGAAGAGAGAAAAAGGTTGTGATAACCCTAAGCTAAAGAGGAGAGAAAGAAAAATAAGAGAGATGAATAAAATAAATTTAGGGTTAAAGCTGGGGAGAGATATATGAGATAATTCTAGATGTATTGTGTACGTAGATGTGGGTTTTAATATTCATTACTTTATATAATTAATATTCATTAATAATTTGAGGGGCACGAGGAAGACTAGTTACATTGAAAAGACAAGACAAAACTACTCAATGAACACATTTTGGAGTTATCCAAGAAAAAGAAACTCTTCATTTTTTACCGCATTTTGTAGTACTTACTACGTTATCTACTCAGACAGAAGCTAGCTTTAAAATTGAATGAAAAAAAAAGATTTTCAAATAGATATGTCATCTATTGCAATAGATAGCAATATCTGTTTAAAAATCCCAACAGCACAGTCATCTGTTACAAAAGATACAAATATTTGTTTAAAAAAACCCTTTTTCATTTGATAATTAAATATGTAAACTGTTACAACAAATATCAATATCTGTCTAAATATCCCAACATCTCAGTCATTTGTGATGACAGATGCAACTGTCCATTTGATAATTAAATATCTATTGGTACCTGTTGTAACAAATGACTAGTGACATTGAAAAGATAAGATAAGACTACTCAATGAACACATTTTTGAGTTATCCAAGAAAAAGAAAATCTTTATTTTTTACCATATTTTGTAGTACTTACTACTTTATCTACTCGGATAGAAGCTTGCTTTTAAATTGAAAGAAAAAAAGATTTTTAAACAGATATGTCATCTGTTGTAACAGATAGAAATATCTGTTTAAAAATCCCAACAGCACAATCATCTGTTACAACAGATACAAATATCTGTTTAAAAAATCCTTTTCATTTGATAATTAAATATGTCAATTGTTACAATTAATATCAATATCTATTTAAATATCCCAACAACTCATTTATCTGTGATGGCAGATGCAAATATCCATTTGATAATTAAATCAGATATATCATCTGTTATAACAGATATCAATATCTGTTTGAAAATTTTCAACAGCTCAATCATCTGTCACAACAGATTCAAATATATATTTGATAATTAAATCAGATATGTCATCTGTTGCAACAAATGTGAATATTCGTTAGAAATTTCCACTAGCTCAGTCGTTTGTTCCAATAGATTTCATTGCAATTGATTTAGGTGAAACTAGGAATGAATGAATGAGCTCATAGGGTCAACTACAACTTCAATTTAGTCTTTGCAATTAGCGTTGGTATTGCGTTCATCCCAACTCGGGTCGTCGATCAATCACTCCGAGTTGAAATGAGCTCTCATTAACTTAATATTAGGATTAATATTACCTAAATTGATTTAGGTGGAACTAGGGATGAATTAATAAGCTCATAGAGTCAACTACAACTTCAATTGAGTCTTTCCAATTAGTGTTTGTATTGCGTTCATCCCGACCCGGGTCATCGATCGATCACTCGGAGTTGAAATAAGCTCTCATTAACTTAATGTTAGGATTAATATTACCTAAATTGATTTATATGGAATTAGGAATGAATGAATAAGCTCATAGTGTCAACTATAACTTTAATTGAGTTTTTGCAATTGGCGTTGGTATTGCATTCATCGCGATCATGGTCGTCGATCGATCACTCCGAGTTGAAATGAGCTCTCATTAACTTAATGTTAGGATTAATATTACCTAAATTGATTTAGGTTGAACTAGGGATTAATTGAATTATAACTTCAATTGAGTCCTTGCAATTGGCGTTGGTATTTGGTTCATCCCGACCTGGGTCGTGGATCGATCACTTCGAATTGAAATGAGCTCTCATTAACTTAATGTTAAGATTAATATTACCTAAATTGATTTAGGTGGAACTAGAGATGAATTGATGGGCTTATAGGGTCAACTACAACTTCAGTTGAGTCTTTGCAATTGGCATTGGTATTGCGTTCATCCTGATCTAGGTCATCGATCGATCACTCCGAGTTGAAATGAGATTTCATTAACTTAATGTTAGGGTTAATATTACCTAAATTGATTTAGGTGAAACTAGAGATGAATGAATAAGCTCATAGGGTCAACTACAACTTCAATTGAGTCTATGCAATTGACGTTGGTATTGTGTTCATCCCAACCCGGATTGTCGATCGATCACTCCGAGTTGAAATGAACTCTCATTAACTTAATGTTAGGATTAATATTACGTAAATTGATTTAGGTGAAACTAGGGATGAATGAATGAGCTCATAGGGTCAACTACAACTTCAATTGAGTCTTTGCAATTGGCATTGGTATTGCGTTCATCCCGATCCGGGTCGTCGATCGATCACTTCGAGTTGAAATGAGCTCTCATTAACTTAATGTTTTAAAAACTAGTATATCTTTCGAAATTTTAAAAATTAACTAATATCAATTCGAACCAAATTAACAATTTCAAAACTTGTCATTCTTTTCCAAAATTATAAATCAACCCATATAAATCATCCATTTGCTGAAAAAACTTTTCCTCATTTTAAATCTCTAGTTCTCACTCCTTTATCTCTCAACAATACAGACAACAACTACAACATATTGGTCAACCCTTCAAAACAGATCAATTTTTTCCCATTTTCGACCATATAGTTGTTATTTTCGACTTTATTCTCGCTTGTATCCGACGTTTTCTCTATCTTCACAGGTAATAGAGTTCAAGAACAGTTCTACATATGTTCTTTATTCTAAAAATTATTTCTTTTAGTTAATGATGAAAAAGAAGACTTTTATTTTTATTATCTATGAGAAAGGGTTAACAATTTTGTGTTTTGATGCTAAAAAAGTTGGAAGCACCCAAGAAAATCCTAGTTTTTGTCTCAGTGTTTTGTTGACTATCGTGGTATTATTGGATAGTGTTTGTGGTTTTATTGATGGATGTTGTTGTTGGTGTCGGTATTTGTGTTTTTGGTGGTGGTGTCGGTGGTCTTAGTGTTGGTATTGGTGGTGGTCTTGGTGACATGTGTTGTGGTGGTGGTGGTCCATCTGTTGCAACGGATGGAAGATCTGTTAGGAGATATTAAATAGATCTTTAAACAGATTCCCCATCTGTTCCAACTGATGGGTTATCCGTTGGAGTATTTTTTTTGTAATATGGCGTAGAATAATTTATTGAAATTTGTCTTACATTTTTTAAAAAAATTATGCAGACATCAAATGCAATGTATTTTTTATTTTTCTATTATTTGTAGTTAAAAGATGTCTCCCAAAAGAAAGAAAACTGAAAGTGGAGAAAGTGGATCAACTTCTTATCACCAAACAAAAAAGGCTAGAGTACAGATAGATTCGGAGGAACTTCCAGAACAATCTCAGTCAGGGCAAAATGAAGACGAGGAAAGTGATAACTACTCCTCACCAATGGGGCGTGAAATAATATAAAAATCCCGCATGATTCTATCAAAACCATTAGGATTGACAAGTTTCGAGTTGCGATACCGATGAATAGCCCTAACGCAGTATTTGGTTATCTTATACTTAAATGTCAGTTGGGGAAACCTTTTGATGAACTTAAGAGTATTATGAAGAATGAAAACATAGATGGACTTTTTAAGAAGAGCTATTTTGCGTACTTTCTCGAGTTGTCTGAGGACTACACTCTCTGTTTTCCAATGAACATAGTATATGACCTTCTCAAGCGCAGGATCAAGTATGCTGGGAAGAAGGGCGGAAAAATATGGATGAAGTTTCGATCAACTACTGTGGCATGCCGGTTTGTTTTGGATTGATAGAGTTTGCCATAGTGACGGGCTTGAGATGCGATAGTCTAGAAGAACCTTTTATCAAGAAAACACACCATAAAGGGTCCAACAAACGCAAGGTAAAAAAGGATGGGTTGTTGGGTATTGTTGGACCTAGCTATAAAGAGGAGGATTTGATGACGGATCTCGAGAATAAAAACATAACAAAGAACTACAGGGAGAAATTGTGCTTAGTTTGGTTTGTCCATTCCATTTTATTGGCAAGAGACATCAAGAAGGTCATAGAACATGATTTTTTGGCGCTTGCTGATGATTTTGGAAAATTTAATAATTATCCCTGGTGATATGACAGCTACTACTTGACTGTCGAATATTTACTGAAAAAGCTATCCCCAAAGACGACCACATTATACAGCTTTCCTTGGGCTTTCATGGTAAAATTGATCACTGTTTTTACTTATCCATTAATTTATAATGAATATACTTATTATGACTTTTTTTTTGCTTGCTTCCTATTTACATTTTTTAGGTTTGGGCATGTGAAGTCATTCCTCCCCTCCGAAAGGAGTTCAAGGTTTACCCGAATGAGGTTTCTCATCCAAGGATCCTTAGGTGGTTGAAGGCTGCAAAGGGAGCAAAAAAAATATTAAGGAGCAGGAGGATGATCTCTTTAACCCTCTGGATGTACAGAACGTCTTCTTTCAACTAAAATAATTTGCCTTAAAGAAAGATATTGAAATAGATGTTCCATCTGTTGCGACAGATGGGTCATCTGTTGCAATAAATTACCCTTCAACTACAACTGGTGCAACAGATAGGTAGTCTATTGTGATAGATAATCCATATTTCGCAACAGATTAACCATCTGTTGCTCTGGTTCTCTGAACCCGACTCAACAGATTACCCATCTGATGCAAATTATGCAACAGATATGTAATCTGATGCAACATATTGCTAATCTGTTATGACATATAGATCAACTGTTACGGCAGCTAGATCATCTATTGCATAAGTTGGTTGTGTTAACATCTATATAACCCAACTGACTGCAAATTATTGTTATAAGATTTAAATGCCTCCTGTCTTTTTTTATAGGTTGTGCATCCTTGGATCGTGCCTACCGATGATGAGCTGGGGATGACTTATTTTCTTACTCTGGGTCTTGTTGATACAAAAGAAGACCCAACGGTGGAGTTAATAAAAAAGGAATTAGTTAGAACAACATCCATAAGAAGAGCAGTTAGGCAAGGTCAGCCTATTGTTGAAGCTTTTCACGTCCAACCTCAAACTGCAACAGATCTGGGTGCTTCTTTTGGGGGTGTTGCTGGTGGAGTTATTTGTGATAGTGGCGGCCATCCTGATACTGTTGTTGCTGCCAGTCGTGATTATAAGCTTGTTGGTGCTCACCAATAAATAAATATTTTTGAAAACACCCCTTGCACAGGTCCCTCTCACCCCTACACCGATCTCTCCCACCCTTACAGTGGTCCCTCTCACCCCTCCTTACCCTTATATTCTCATTGCAAATGCAAAGTGTGCAAGGAAAGAGAGGATAAACTCCTTAAAAAGCTAGAGTCTATTGCTGAAGATGTCGAGGAGTTGAAATCTAGGAGGGGTGTTATACCATCCGACGAGATGAGGGAGCCATGCACTCTTACAGTGGCGGTTAGGAGAAAGAGAAGAAAAATTAGACAAATTCTCTCTGTTCTGAAATCAGCAAAAATTGTAACTCCCCCCGCTTCAAGAATTGTTAAAGTTCAGAGGCCGTTGAAGAAGGTGTACATATTCTCGGTGTTTGGTAAGGAGAAGAAGAAGGAACTATAAGAAATCATAAATGGCAAGACGGAGGTTTGAAAAGAATACACTATGCATTCATTTGCCACCAAAGACTTCACGACTATGACAAATATGCGTGTGTGGTACGAGGATAATGTAAGTTTACTTTTGCTAACATAGCCTTCCAATCTACTCTACGAAGAAGAATCTATGCAAAAGATATGTAATCTGTTGCAACAGCTTGGTATTATGTTGTAACATAATACACATCTGTTGCATAAGTTGCATTGGCTAGGTAATCTATGAACTGATTCAGAGAACCCTTTGCGTCGGATTCTTTTCACTATGCTTTTATTTTTTACAATTACTAACCTATTTAAAAATTGTCTTCTTATACCACAGTATGTTGATAAAAAAATTTCCTCATATGGAGCAGGCAATTAGTGTACCCGGATGCTTATTATGCTGCCGATAGTATAATAGACCTCAACTTCTACAAAAATTTCAAGGATAGGTACGCTTATCTCCATAAGCTAGCTGATTCCAGTGGCCCAGGATTTGATAAGTTAGTTTCTACATTCCAATTGGATGAAGAAGCGATTAAATATGTTAGAGAGAAAAGGTCATATCCACACGGCAAGAGCTAGACCAAGGCAAAGAGAATCTTTGCAGTCATGAACGTGGAAGTCAAACATTTTCTCATTGTTGAGATACTACTCTACGAGGGAAAGATTAAGGTTTATGACTGCAACTTACCTGTCTTCAGTGAGGACACATTTTTAGCCCACCTGCAGCCACTCTTGAAGTTGTTGCCCAAGTTGTTGACGCAGAGTAAGCTGATGGATCATTTACCAGCTAAAGTTTTGACGAAGGAATCATGGAATTTTGAAGGTCAAAATAAGAACATCGAGCTCCCAACAAATAAAGCCGGTGCAGCGTGCGAGCCGTACTCGCTTGCATACATCAAGTGTTTGCTGACCGGCACAGAAATGACCGGTATGTACGACGCCGTTGTGGGAAAGATGCAATAGGTCTGGGCTTATGGGGTACTAATTAAATGGTTGGAGCCCGTGTATAAAAAATGTACAAAGATGGAAATGAACACGATACCAATTTTTCATTTCAAGCCACTCACTTTACTTTACATGTAGAGGCAATAATTTTTATGTCTGTGAATAGTCGAATTTTTATAATGCAACAGATAGTATATCTGTTGTAACAAATATAGTACCTGTTGTGACAGATTAATTATCTGTTAGAATAGGTTGGTCATCTGTTGCATTATGAAGATATTTCCCAGTCTGTCTGTCGCAACAGATATCCAATCTGTTACAACATATAATCTATCTGCTGCAACTGATAGGTAATTTGTTGGAACAAATCAAGAAAGTAGGAAGACCTGTTATATAACTTCCAGCAGATGACCTATGTGTTGCATCTCATGTTGCAACATATGTCTAAATCTGTTTGATAAAATATGTCGTCTGTTGCAGCAGATGTATTATTTGTTGTGATATTTGAATCTAGTATTCCATTTTAATTAACATGTTCAAAACTAAGGATTAAATTAAATTCATAGACAGCATAAAATACGTTGAAGCCTTCGAAAATTACATGAAATAACTCAACAAATAAATGAAATATAAAAAAATCATTATGAGTAGAAATGATCTACTCTACAAATAAATCAACAAGTTAAACCAAGGAGGATAGGTTATTACATTGACGGACTCAAGCTATAAAGATCTACTCAATATGGACAAGTTGTTCTTCATCTGGTGCTGCAAAATTCGACTTTGGTTGTCGTGGATCTTTAATGTCGCTTGCGTACGGCTTCTGAGCTTTCGTTTCTCCGTATTTCCATAAAAGAGCAGCATATCTTTTGCGGAGTAATCCGGCATCAAGTACATCATTTGGTACTTGTAATCCATCGCTCAAATACTCGGCGTACGCGACAATAAAAAGACAGCAATCCCTACATTTAAAAAAATAGATAATCCATATCTTGTAGTTTATGCAAGCGTTGTGAAATTTGTGGAATGAAACTAAATCATGACACTTAAACTTACAGGCTACCAATGGTTTGTTGAGCAATTCCTTCAATATATTGTACATCAAATGGATTACCCATTTTAGTTCGGTATGCTTCAATTGTCAACCAATCAGAATGAACCTTTTAGTCCAAAAAGCCACTCATGTCAAGGTAAGTAGGCAATATTTTGGCCAGCTTTTGTATCTCAGACGACGGCTCGGAATGTCTTCTTCGCGACATCAAGTCTTAAACTCGGATGCGCTTCTCTTTTAAAACAACGACAGCCAACACCCAATGAAATTCATTACCACAATTGATTAAGATGTACACTTCGTCGGCCAAATACCAAGGTAAGCCAGCCGGAATGCTAAAACCTTTGATGATGTTAATTAAGCATTCCTCATTTTGGAAAACTTCTGGTTGTTGTTGACAATACCTATCGTAGGCATTATTGATGTAAACTTGTACAAATAACTGTCTATTGTGTATCTATATTGTTCTGGTGTTTACAATTTGGCCTTCTTTCGAAAGTATAAAAAATAACATAGATGTACTGCGCATATTATCAAACATTTTGGATTATGTGATGAAAAATTAATATACAGATGCAATTAAATAAAGTATTAATTAATAGTAATATGTATGGCATTTAAACCTCATCATTCCAACAAGTTTGGGGCTGTGGCATCAAGTAGAACCAATTATTCATTTCGAGATGTGCGACAACAAAGTTGAACATATCAAAACCAAGACTTGATTCGTTCACTTTGTAATGTTTGTCATTTTGTTTTCTACATGATGATTCATATGTGTTAATGTCACGTTCTTACAACAAGAATCGTATAAACCAATATCTTTAAAAATTGCTTTATGTACCTACCGGCATGATGCTTTAATAGCCCATCGACAATCCATTCTGAATAGTTATTGATTAACTGTGTTAGTTTTTTTGGAGCCTCATCTGAGATGTTGAACCCTTCAAACGGGTAATTCTTTCGTTCTCCCGAACTGACAGGCTCCACTTTTTCTTCTTCTTTGGAAGCAGTTGATGGATTATCAACTATGATATTATGCTCTTCAGTAGTAGTTTCTACTGTGACATCCACATAGAAAGCCAGAATTGTCAATGCTAATTACAGATATACAACAGATTGTCCATCTGTTGTAACAATGAGCCTTATGTTGAAACAGGTGGATCATCTGTTGGGATGAATTCGAACAGGTAAATCAGAGCAGTACGATAATTTCAAACAACTGATCCATCTGTTGCAACATAAGACTCATCTATTGTAACAGATAACTCATCTGATACAACAGGTTAGATAATAGTTGCAATAGATGTATATATCTGTTTGATAATTTCAATAGATGTATCATCTGTTGAAACAGATATGTGCCTATTTGTTTGTTGGAACAGGTGATATACTTTTACATTCTTCGGCTCATGCTACTCTCCTATGGCCCTTGCACATTAAATATCAGTTCAAGACAAAAACAGAGGCGTTGCAATTTTGCTTTTTTCGATGCTTGATGATGCCTTGAAAGTATCTTTCCTTCTCCTCTTAGCCGCCTTGATCTCTAGTGGAGTGTATGGATATGAAATCTTCTTCGGTGGAATGACACCCCTCTTAGATGTCATTTCCTTTACAGAAGCAGTTAGTGCATTAATAGCACTAATCACTCCATCATGTTTCGCCTTATAGTCTTGACATTTACATGCAGAACATTCGCTAGATGTGGCAAAATCTGGAGAAAAATCTGTACAACCAGTATGATCATAATCATAATGGCTTGTTGTTTCAAAAATGGTAAGAGGAGCATCATTAGCCCCAATAGCAGCACCACTACCACTACGACTACCATCGTCAACAGCAACAAGCCCACCTTCCAAAATTATTTTTCTTGTGATGGTTGTTGCTCCAAACAATTCCATTTTTATTCCATCAACGACCTTAGGGTCTGGTAAGGTTTGCACAGACCGTAAAGTAAGAAAAAATGGCATGTTCAACTCTCGATTGGTCGGAATAAGCCACGAATGGACAATCTAAATCGGTACATATATTATAATGATGATGAAATCATTTAAAATAATCATTAATTAAAATAAAAACTTGATTAGAATTGGACT
>NW_025829669.1:756287-972181 GCF_002878395.1 Capsicum annuum | reverse complement strand
TTTAAAATAATCATTAATTAAAATAAAAACTTGATTAGAATTGGACTCATTGCTTTCTTAGGGGATTGAAAAGATCAAGAAATTTTGCATTTTTATCGGTTTTGGCTGACAACCATCTCAGGATTCTTAGACAGGAAACTTCTTCCTGGTAGTTCATTTATTGTTTCAAATAAGGAATGGCTTCAACTAACATAGCCTATCATGGGACTTCGTGGTAAATATTTCTTTTATCATGATATGATTCATCATATCATGATAAAAGAAATATTTACCATGAAGGCCCATGGAAAGCCATATAAGTTGACTATCTTTGGCATCAACGGAGTCAACAAATATTGGACAGTCATTTTGAAAATTTCATAACCCCAAAAATAGTTGTTAAATGCCTCAAGATCCTCGGAGAGATTTATTAAATCGGGGCTTATGTTGTTGTTAACGTCTCTCACCCAAAGAATATAATGGACAAACCAAACCAAACACAATGATTGCTTGTGCTTCTTTGAGAGTCCTTTACCTTTTAACGCTTCTATCAAATTTTTATTTTTGAAGCTTGGACCATCAATGGACACCAGGTCCTCACGATTACTCGACTTGCCTTTGCCTTTTTAGGTGTGCGGGGTGTTTTTTTGGGTCAGAGTAGGTATAACTTGAGAAGGAGAAGGAGGATACCATTTTAGTCTGGTAACTATGGAAAACTCCTTCTAACCAAAACAAACAGGCATGCCACAGTAATTTATCTACACCTCATCCATCTTGTCTTTGTTTTCATACATAAACCTACGCTTGAGAAGATCGTATACTATTTTCATTGGGAAACAAGCATTGTTGTCCTCCGACAAATCAAGATATTGCCCAAAGCAGCTTTTCCTGAAATAAGCATCCAATTTTTGTTCTCGGAGTATTTTTCTGAAGGCGTCGAAATATTTTTCCATGGCTGACTTAACCACGAAATTACTCGTTAAATCTGTGGCACCATCACACTGCATACTCACAGGATAACGATCAATGCTGAAGGTTTTGACCAACTCTTTGGCAGAAGGGCTATTAGCATTTGGATCATTTCTTTTGAGAGATTCCTCTTCCCCGTGTTCATTATCTTCTGCTCCTGATTGAGATAACGCTTGTAAAGCAAGCTCATAGAGTGGTGGATGTAATCGAGCAGCTGCACTTGTTCCTTTACTTGGACTTGATTCGATTTCTTTTCTTTTGGGAGCCATATTATCTTAAATTAATAGGAATATAAAATAGATTATAATTGATTAATGCATCGTTAAAAAGGGATAACAGTAAATCTAACAAGCACAACGTAAAATAACAGTTCCAACATAACACACATCTATTGCATCGGGTATGTTATATGTTGCAACATATAACCGACCTATTGCAACAGATGAGTAAACCATTGGAAACAATAAAAACAGATCTCTAATCTATTGCACCAGGTAGTTTATCTGATCAACATATAACCGAACCGGATGCAACGGATGAGTAAACCGTTGAAAATAATAAAAACAGATCACTAATCTGTTGCACTAGGTATTTTATCTGATACAACATATAATCGACCCGTTGCAAAGGATGGGTAAACCATTGGAAACCATAAAAACAGATCAGTAATCTATTGCACCAGGTATGTTTATCTGTTGCAACATATAACCAACCTATTGCAAGGATGAGTAAACCGTCAGAAACAATAAAAACAGATCACTAATCTGTTGCACTAGGTAGTTTAGCTATTGCAACATATAACCAACCTGTTGCAACGGATGAGTAATCCGTTGGAAACCATAAAAACAGATCACTAATCTATTGCACCAAGTATGTTATCTGTTGCAACATTTAACTGATTTGTTGTAATGGATGAGTAATCCGTTGGAAACCATAAAAAATGATCACTAATCTGTTGCACCAGGTATGCTATCTGTTGCAAGATATAACTGACCTGTTGCAACAGATGAGTAAACTGTTGGAGACAATAAAAACAGATCACTGAACTGTTGAAACATATCACTCATCTGTTGCAAAATGAGTTATTTGTTGGATCAATATTGTTTAGATTTCTTCCAAATAGAAGAGTCATCGATCGCAATAGATGAATGATCTGTTAGATTGTTCATCTGTTGCATCAGATATCTTCATCTGTCACATCAGATATTTCATCAGATGTTTCATCTGTTGCAACACCATTTTTACCAAGACAAACAACAAATCAACCCAGCAACACCAACACATCACACACACACACACTAAGAACATCAGCTGTGAATAAAAATCACCAAGACACCAACAAATCCGAATCAACAGTACGACAATAAGAAGAAATGCCAGAAATTAGGATTTTATTCAGTCCACATTTCAATACTAGAAGAGTAGTTGGCTCAAGTTCCTCTATTTCTTCATAATTTCTTACCTGTGAAAAAGAAAATGGGACGACAAAGAACTCGAAGTTGTTGTCGCAGGAGAAGTCTTCACGTCGATTGATGGTTGAAAGTCGAAAGGGAACTCACTGACTATTTTTCGCCTGAGGTTGAACTCGTCGGGGATTGAAGGGAGAATTTTGCAAAACTGTTGGTTGGGAGAGAGTTGAGAGAAGTTGTCGAGAGAAAGAGGAGAGACTGGTTGATTTGGATTGAAGAGGGGTGTGGGTTGATTTGAATTTTTGAAAATATTAGAAAGTTTTAAAAATATTAATCAAGTCCATAATTAATTTAATCAAGTTTCCTAATGATGTTTGACCCTTTAAGTTGGTCAATGTCATCAACCTTTCATTCAAGATTTAAAAGACACCTTTCCTTCAATTTTCTCTAGATACTTTAATTACTTGTCCATGATAAAGTGTTGGGAAAAATGAATATCTGAAGTAAGGCTAATAAATATTTCTATAAAAGAAAAAAAATAAATCCTTGGATAAATTTTGAATTTGATTGTATAAATAATTTTTATGATTTTACTATCAATTTTCCATGACTCGCCACTTTTGTAGCATTTAATAAGACCCTATAATTGGTTAAATTTATCAAAATGAATAAAAAATTGTAGAGTAATTAAAATTTAAATTTTTGCAAGTTTTCAACTTTAGACATTGCGAATTGGATATGTTTATTTTAACTGTGAACTTGACAAAGACCAAAATCTGGAAATTTTTTACTGAAGTGTGGTATGGCGTATTTAGACCAACTTCGTACAACTTTTACTAAAGTTATAGACATGACAACGCCAGGATGATTACAAAAACCATTTCCATGGGATTCTAAGTATAGGTATTTCCATTGTTAGTGCCAGATTCACAAAAGATTGCTCAGAAACTCACAGAATGGAAACATGTCCTACGTCACGCTGGTAGGTGATTGTTATAGATCAGCTGGTGGCCTATCATAAAGTAGCAAATGATTTTTAAAATTTAGCTTCATTTAATACTTTTGCGAGTTTGCCTGCCGAGTAGTTCTGTTC
The DNA here is from genome assembly GCF_002878395.1 of Capsicum annuum. Lineage (NCBI taxonomy): Eukaryota > Viridiplantae > Streptophyta > Magnoliopsida > Solanales > Solanaceae > Capsicum > Capsicum annuum. Next base: position 968,731 of record NW_025829669.1, on the reverse strand, counting down.
CCAATAGACATGGACAATCAGTTCAGATGGTCCCTTACAATGAAAGTTTGAATGTACATTCAGCGGATTAAACTGATCCATCAACATTTTTATACAGAGCAAGCAATGAAAACTGAAAAGAATACTGAGTTTTTGTAAGTATTAAAATCTAACTCATTATTGCAAAATTGTGTTGAATTTAGATTCATTTTTGGTCGAAAAATGATTATAAATGGAATTAGTGGCGGCAAAGGCGCTTTTTTCAAGAGAGTGGATGTAACATCAGAGCCAGAGTTATCCTACATATGTCCGTTCAAATCTTAGCCTAGTCCAAAAACATTAGATTATCTTTTTCATTTGACTAATCCATGGAGAACAGAGTTATCTCCGTAGCGCAATAAGAGGTAGAAAGTACCTAATGAAATAGCCAAGGTACCTCAAGGTTGGCTTGAACACTATGGACCTACAAAAAAGTTACCTGATATTTATACTTATGTTGGAGCTTACCTGTTATCTAATGCTTATGCTCATGCAAGTACCCAGTGAAATAGTCCCGTGTGGCAAAGTGACTCAGACAACACAGCTATATATCAGCATAAATATTTACAAGTGATCTTGATGGCAAAGTGGCTCAGACAACGCAGCTATATATCAGCATAAATATTTACAAGTGATCTTAATTGTCAATCCAAATCCTAGACTCAGACAACGCAGCTATATATCAGCATAAATATTTACAAGTGATCTTGATTGTCAATCCAAATCCCAAAGACAGTCCCAAAAGAAATACTTTAAAATGATTAGAAAATAACACACCAGTCAAAATTGGTGATGTATGTAAGATCAATAGGTAAATGGCGCATCCTCTTAGCATTTTACCAGGCTGTTGCATGCCGGTTTTACTGATCCGGGCAGGAACCAATCAGCCCAGCCCAGTTGACACCTATAGATGTGACTAAAAAGCATTTAAAAAGAATGCAAGGAGATTCCTTCTCTATTCATGAGATGTACAATTTGCTGATGCCTCAGTATCTAAGGGTTGCTTGGAAGAACCTTGCATTACACAATAAGATCCACACTCGATTCAAGTTTATACTGTGGCAAACTGTACAAAACAGGCTAGCAACTGCGCCTAGACTACTCAAGTTTGGTGTTCAGGTTCCTAAAAACTGCATTTTTTGTGGACAGGCACTGGAATCTTTTGAGCACTTGTTCTTCAAATGTGCGATGACTATACTCTATGGCAAAGGTTGGCTGGGATTTCGAAGAGCAATACAAGATTGGAACTGTGAGTTGCAATGGCTAAATACACTTGCAAAGAGCAAAATTGGTTTAGCTGAAATCTCAAGTCGTTTTTGCTATGATAGTTGCACTGATATGGAGAGAGAGGAACATCTGCAGATTTCAGCTCAAACAAATGAATATTGACAGAGTGATAAAGGAGGTGGTTCAGCATATACACATTAGAGAAAGGAACATTACTAAGTGGCGAAATACACTCCAGCATCTTAATGTATATCCTTAGGCTTGAGTGACTAAAGTGGTGATAGACTATCTCTGCTTGTATTTGGTTTATCTTTAGCGTTAGAAGTAGTGCTAGTGATATAGAGATGGCAGTTGGTCCTTGACTGTTTTGATATGATTGTAAATATTGTTTTGGTCATCAATGAAAACGCGAATTACACCAAAAAAAAACATTTAAGTATTATTCTGCTTCAGAATTACTGGAGAAATAATATAGAATAGCAAGAGATGTGATTTTGATTATCTAATAATCACATTCCAAAATCATGAGTGTGGTTTCTACATGCTAGTTTAGCAATTGGAACATGTCATTCTAAAACTATGTATGTCCTATCATGCATCAAGAACATATAATTAATCAATCCATCTATGTTCATCACTAAGTCGGTAGTCTGTAAAAAAGAAATGTTCATCAGTTACTTCTAAAGACAACTTAGCACATTGAACAACAACAACAATGCCCTGAGTAGTCCCACAAAGTGGGGACTAGGGAGGGTACGCAAACCTTACCCCTACCACAAAGGTAGACAAGCTGTTCCCAACAGACCCTAGGCTCAAGAAAAACCAGCTCAATGTAATCTCGAAAAATAATATACAACCACTACCAGTGGAGACAAAATTTAGAGAATGGCCTAGAAAAGGCCATATGGTGAAAATAATCCACATAGTTTATACAACCACTAGACCAAGACATACTGAGTCATCAGGGCCTGGACAAAATCCGACTAGTCAGCCATTACTTCCAAGTCTCACTCATTTACTTACCTTACATGGAGATTCAGTAGAAAAATCGTACATAGCCAATTTTCTTTTTCATAGTTTATTTGCTCCGATGTTCCTCTGTCTTTGCAACCTTTACAGAATATTTGCCTGCAAAATACATAATATTATATGAGACTAGTTACAGAACCTGCTACTTCTAGGGAGCCCCATCATGTAGTGTGTTGAAAATGACACCCTGATGCAAGATTAAGTGTGTATCAAGAGATTCAAGCTAACACAAGAACAACAAGATGATCAAAAAAGTGCTAGTGAATCGAAAATGGCCACACACGGCTTCACTAGGCTTCCAACACTTAGTTTTGTAACTAGAAAATGAGTTTAACAACAAATAACAACAATGCTAGTGAATCGAAAGAGCCCCACACGGCTTCACTAGACTTTTAGATTCAACAACACAATGTTAACAAGATTTACCAAAAAAGAGATAGAAACTTTACACACAATATTCATTGATCTGAGAACCCTAACAAGAGAAAGGACCCTAAGACTAATGAATATCAATACCAAGTTCTTACTTGGACCAAGAGGAACTCAAAGCACCTCAAGAACCTAGTTTCTAGCCAAGATACAACACTAGTATCACTCTACTAGTTAGAATCGGTTTTGAGCCTCTCCAAATGAGAAAGAGAAGTCAAAATATTACAAGTCTTGTTGTATTCTATGATATGAATGAACTAAAGAAAGACTAGCCCTATTACATGGCTTATATAGTCAATTACAAAGGAGGAATAAAGACCAAAATACCCTTGGCATTTAAATAGGCGGGTTTGGGGGTGTCTTGGTGGGCCTCTTCACACTTTAATAAGTATTGGCCCTTAGATGGGCTCACAAGGGCCTCACACACGGCCAAGGATGCCAAGGATGTGAACAAGGCTTGGAGTCATTGCAACTCACGTGCTAAGCTTCGTGTGAAAGGTCTCGAGCTAGGAATTCCCATATCATCCTCTCCATCTTAAAGGGAATTTGTCCTCAAATTCGGATCATTGCCATCCTCCACCGTTTCCACCCGAGAGAGGTCACACACGTTGAAAGTGTTGTGCACTTGATATTCCGGGGGTAGATCACTCTTGTAGGCATTGTCGTTGATCCTTTCTAATACTTGGAACGGGCCATCACCCCACGACATCAACTTAGCATTCCTTTTAGACGGGAATCTATCCTTCCTTAGGTGCACCTACGCCCAATCTCCCGGTTCAAGAATGAGCTTTCTTATTCCTTTGTTGGCTAGCCTTGCAACTTCTTGGTTTTTCTTCTCCAACTGTTACCTCACCTTCTCATGTAGCTTCTTCATGGCCTCAGCCCGTTTGCTTCCATCTGAGCTTATCACAAGATCACTTAGCAAAAGGGTTAAATCCAAAGGGGTTGGGGGTTGATGCCGTATACACACTCAAAGGGTGCCATCCCCGTGCTTGAGTGTATAACACGATTATAAGCAAACTCAATCAACAGTAAGTGCTCCTCCCAAGAAATCATTTTTTCCTTAATCATGGACCATAGCATAGACCCTAAGGTCCTATTTACTACTTCCGTTTGGCCATCGGTTTGTGGGTGGCATGAAGTCGAAAACAACAACTTAGTACCGAGCCTACCCCACATGGACTTCCAAAAGTGGCTTAGGAATTTAGAATCCCTATTACTCACTATGGTCCTCGGAACACCATGAAGTTTCACCATTATCAACAAATATAGAGGCTACACTAGGCGCATCATCACATTTAGAACAAGGAATAAAGTGAGCCATCTTGGAAAACCGATCCACCACGACAAAACTACTATCCCGCCCCCTTCTAGTCCTCGGCAATCCCAACACGAACTCCATTGATATGTCAAGCCACAGTCGCAAAGAGGTGGACAATGGGCTATACAACCCATGGGGTTGTAGCCGTGACTTGGCTCCTTTGCACTCAACACATTGGCCGCAAATCCGGGCCACATCCTTGTGCATTCTAGGCCAATAAAATTGTTCTTCCAAAATTCCGAGGGTCTTCTCGACCCCAAAATGGCCAATTAGACCATCATTGTGTGCTTCCATCACAAACAATTCTCTCCACGAACTTGAGGGAACACACAATCGTCTACCCTTAAACAAGTATCCATCAAATTTGGTATAGGGATGGGAACCCCTATCTATAACCCACCTATCCCTATTCAACTCTTCACTTTCCCTATAGATAGGAGTGAAGTAAGGGTCCTCGGGATATAAAGACTTGAGGCTTTCAAATCCCATCAACTTAGACGACAAAGTAGACATAAGCACATGTTTTCGGGACAAAGCATCGGCAACCACATTGTCTTTACACTTCTTGTAATGAATAACATAAGGGAAAGTTTCAAGAAATTCAATCCATTTGGCATGTCACCGGTTAAGCTTGTCTTGTGCCCGTAGATGCTTCAAGGATTCATGATCCGTTCGGATCACTAATTCTTTAGGCCACATATAATGTTGCCAAGTGGCCAAGGCTCTAATCAAGGCATACAACTCTAAATTATACATAAAGTAGTTTAGAGTTGCTCCTTTGAGCTTTTTGCTAAAGTAGACAATAGGCTTCAATTCTTGCATTAAAACCGCGCCTATGCCGACTTTGCTAGCATCACATTCGACCTCAAAAGTCTTGTCAAAATTCGGTAATTGTAGCAAAGGGGCCGAGATAAGCATAGCTTTCAAGTCCTCGAAGGCCTTAGCTTTTTCATCTCCCCACTTGTAAGACCGATCCTTTATAATCACTTCGGACAAGGGGGCGGCAATGGTGCTAAATCTTTTGACAAAACGTCTATAAAAACTAGCCAACCCGTGGAAGCTTCTCACTTCACCTACGGTTTTGGGAGTTGGCCAATTTTTAATGGCGTCAATCTTAGATTCATTCACTTCAACCCCTTTTGAGCTCACCACAAACCCAAGAAATACAACCTCATGGACACCAAAAGAACACTTTTCTATATTAGCATATAACTTCTCCTTTCGGAGGACATCAAACACACATTGTAAATGCTTTACATGCTCATCTAAGGACTTACTATACACCAACACATCATCAAAGTAAACAACAACAAACTTTTCGATAAATGGCTCCATCACATGATTTATTAGCCTCATGAAAGTACTTGGAGCGTATGTTAGGCCGAATGGCATAACCATCCATTCATAGAGACCAAATTTGGTCTTGAATGAGGTTTTCCATTCATCACCCGGTTGCATACGGATTTGATGATAGCCACTCCTCAAATCAATTTTAGAAAACAAACATAAACCACTCAATTCATCAAGCATATCATCTAGCCTAGGAATAGGGTGACGATATTTTACCATTATCTTGTTGATGGCTCGGCAATCAACGCACATACGCCAAGTCCCGTCTTTCTTAGGAACTAGTAGCACCGGGACCGCACAAGGGCTCATACTCTCCTTGATATACCCTTTGTTGAGGAGTTCCTCAACTTGGCATTGCAATTCCTTAGTATCCATCGGGTTGCTCCTATAAGCCAGTTTGTTGGGTAATTGTGAACCCGGCACAAAATCTATTTGGTGCTCAATTCCCCGAAGTGGGGCAATCCTTGCGGTAATTCCTTCGGGAAGACATCCTCGTAATCTTGCAAAACATGAGAAATAGGAGGAGAAATGGAAACGTTAGTGGGGTTAGTATTAAAACAATGAGCCAAGAGGAGCATTGGAGTGTCCTCGTCATGATCCACAAATAGTTCTTTCCTCCTAGCCATCATCACCACACTCTCTTGCCCCTTAGTAATTAGGAGCCCCTCGATTTCCCCTACTCCCTCACTCTCGGGTTCCCGCCTCTTTCCCTCACCCTCGGCTTTCTTCCCCTTTTCCCTCAACTCCCTTATTTTTTGGTGCAATTCATTCACTTGGGAAGGCAATAGAGGAGGAAGTGCGACCTTTCGGCCATCCTTCTCAAGCGTATACCGATTGGTCCTTCCGTCATGTTTGGTTGACCTATCGTATTGCCAAGGCCTTCCCAACAAAAAGTGACAAACTTGCATTGGTATCACGTCACAAAGTACCTCCTCATGGTAGTTGGCGACCTTAAAACATATCACACATTGTCTTATGACCTTCAACTCGCTGCATTCATTCAACCATTACAACTTGTAAGGGCTAGTGTGAGGTGTAGTTGGCAACTTCAAGAAATTTGCCATTGCAACACTAACTACATTGGCGCAACTACCACTATCTATCACCATAATGCACACTTTCCTTCACAAGACATTTAGTATGGAATAGATTCTCCCGTTGGCTAGGATCATCCACCGCCTTACTAATCATGGCACGCCTTACTACAAAATTTGGAACCACGCATTCCCCTTCTTGTGGATAGGCATCCTCACAATCGTCATCATCATCATTTGGCTCCCTCTCGGCTGACTCTCCATCTTGAGGCTCGACCTCACTCTCATCACCCTCAATACCCACCTCTTCTCCAAGGAAATACAATCTACCTTCCATTAGGATTACATTGCGTCGGTAGGGCATTCATTGGCTTTATGTCCCCAACCTTGGCACTTGAAGCATTGGAACCCCTTAGGATTAGTATACTTGTGAGCCTCTTGCCTTAGTGGATATTTTTGCATTGTCTTAGCCTCGAGTTGCCTTGTAGTGGAAGGTTGGTCTTTGTTTTTGTGCCAACCCGTGGTGGAGGAAGCAACCTCCATACCCCTCGGCTAACCTGAGGGTGCTTGACCCTTGGCTTTGTAACTTGTTCTTTCCTTAAATTCTCTTTCAATTTCAATGGCCGCTTGAAAAATGCCTTCAACGATATCGAACTTATGGAGAGTCAAGTGAGTAGCAATTTCCTTGTTCAACCCATACTTGAACCGAATGATGTCATGGCCAATTTGTTCTCCCCGATGGTCAAGCTTCAACATGAGTTGTTGAAATTCATCATAGTATGCCATAACACTTCGATTCCCTTGCCGCAAGTTGTACAACCTAGGTGTCGGTTTCCCCTTTCTCCATACCCTCAGTATCTCCTTGGATCCATACGACCCCCTCTCATCTCCAAGGCTCCATACACTTCATAATCCTCTCTACCATATTCCTCAAGGTGGAAGTGACGGTTTTGGACATCTGGAACTTGATTTGGAGGAATTGGATTTTGTGGAGGTGGTGGTCTTTGGTTTAGTGAAGCTTGGAAGGGAGGGTTCGGATTTTGTGGAGGCATTTGCTGTCCAAGTCCCTGTTGCGGAACTTGAGGAGTTTGGGAATGGGTTGGTCTATTGGAGTCTCGGTTTAGGGGGTTATGAGTGGTTTGGCTTGCGGTATTTAGTGGAGCTAGTGAAGGATTTGGCAATTGTGGCCATGTTTCGAGAGTAACGGTGGCGGAGGAATTTCTATCATGTCCACTTGACGAAACATGTCGAGGAGTAGAAGGACGAGAGTTCCTTTGACTCTCCACTTATTCTAACCTCCCACTAATAGTCGTCACTTCTCCCCTTATGGCTCCCACTTCCGTACTCAACCTTTCAAGAGCTTGGGTCATAGCCTCAAGAGTGACCCTCATATTCTCCATTTCATTAGAATCCACGGCTTGAGACATGGTTTCCTCCATTCTCAAGGTATCACCTACACAATCAACAAACAAGTTAGTTTAAAACCCCTCTCCTCACTCACACTCTCTTGGTTCACTCACACTCAAGCTCCACAAGTGTTGTAGATTGGCTAGGAACCCGTGAATCCTTAAGGTATGAGTATGCTTTTGCCCGGAATGGATTCTCGTTTGAAACTCAAAGAATTCTCGTCGAACTAGAGGCAAGAGTTACAACGTATCCAAACGACAAAAGCACACAAACAAACGTTGACACGAACACAAGGCTTCAAAGGACGAATTGACAAGCTAGTAGGAATGTACTAGTTTGTTAATTAGTTCTCGAATCAATTAAAGAAAACTAAGAATCAATAATTAGAAACTAGAACATCCAAATTTGAGCTTAATTATCAAGTGAACAGTAACTAGGGTGACGTGGCAGCATGTCATTGGTCGTAAATCCACATATGTTGTTCATCAACTTGAAGTATTAGTTCCTTTATATCATTTGTAATGGATGACTTGTTATTGGGAGGGAAGCATAGTCTTGTAACCTTTTCAACTTTTCCAAACTCAAAAGGTGATGTTTGACCTCACTAGTTCCACAAGACAAGGTTCCTTGTTGTAAGGAAAAGAGGTTGTCAAGTCTTGAAAAGGTGATGTCAGTAAGTCTTCTCACAAACAATTTTTTATTTTGTTTTACAATCCTTTTGGATCTAGTACTCTTTATAGAAGTTAAGACATAGGATGAAGAAGAGTTTAAGATGAACACATCATCAACATCTTCAAGAATATAACAACAATACACAACAATAGTCACTCCAACATCCCAACACAAGACAAACTCATGGCCACTTCAATTTTTCACAACAACAATTCTCTTCTTATTAAGCTCAACTTTAGATTTAGACACTTTTTGTGTTGATGAGGAAGAAACCAACACAAGAAACAAACTAAACAAGTAAAATCTTTTATAGATCTACAACCAATTTTCGACCAAAACGTTCAATAACACACCTTTTGGTAACAGCTTCCCAAGATTGGTTTTGTAAAAATAAAACCAAGCCTTGAGCTTTGCTACCAAATGATACAAGATTACGTGTATATCAAGAGACTCAAGCTAAGACAAGAACAACAAGATGATCAACAAAGTGCTAGTGAATCGAAAATGGCCACACACGGCTTCACGAGGCTTCCAACACTTGGTTTTGTAACTAGAAAATGAGTTTAACAACAAGAACAACAAATAACAACAATGCTAGTGAATCGAAAGAGCCCCACACGGCTTCACTAGACTTTTAGATTCAACAACACAATGTTAACAAGATTTACCAAAAAAGAGATAGAAACTTGACACACAATATTCATTAATCTAAGAACTCTAACAAGAGAAAGGACCCTAATACTAATGAATATCAATACCAAGTTCTTACTTGGACCAAGAGGAACTCAAAGCACCTCAAGAACCTAGTTTCTAGCCAAGATACAACACTAGTATCACTCTACTAGTGAGAATCGGTTTTGAGCCTCTCCAAATTAGAAAGAGAAGTCAAATACAAGTCTTGTTGTCTTCTATGATATGAATGAAATAACGAAAGACTAGCCCTATTACATATCTTATATAGTCAATTACAAAGGAGGGACAAAGACCAAAATACCCTTGGCATTTAAATGGGTGGGTTTGGGGGTGTCTTGGTGCTCTTCACACTTTAATAAGTATAGGCCCTTAGATGGGCTCACAAAGGCCTCACACACGGCCAAGGATTGTGAACAAGGCTTGGAGTCATTGCAACTCACGTGCTTGGCTTCGTGTGAAAGGTCTCGAGCTAGGAATTCCCATATCACACCCTTAGAATAGAAATGAATTATTTGCAATATAATTACATGATTATGAGAAATGTAATACAGAAATTGTATAACTATAGAGATATATTTGTAATTACCTTGTAAGTGATCAAATTGTCTAAATATTATATTACACCGTCGAAGGGTAGAACTTAAACTCGACAAAATACATTGGAAGTGAATTAACACTTACAATGGAAGTGTGCTATAGGTATTTCCCCATTCTTGATGAGTTCAAACTTGTATACATCTCCTACTTGGAGTCCATTTTCTGCTCTGAATTTTGTCCATCCATGTATAATTCCAAAATGATTTCCAGTTCTCCCAAGCCAAACTGACCAACATCTCTGTACTTCACCTTTCAGAATCATCTCACAGTTTCTATTCATCAACCCGTTTGACTTTGCAAAACGCATTGGAAGAAACTACCATAAAATTTATTCCATTGACTCGGTTAAGTTTCAGTTGTCTAAAAAAAAAGAAGCAAAGAAAAGGTCTACAACAAAAAGAGTTCAAGTCCTGTACGCTCAACAGTGTACAATTTCTTACACCATCACATTAAGCTGCCTACATTATTGTATATAATGAATCAACCTTAACAAAAATCAGTTCAAATAACTTACCAAAAATGCCTTTGTGAAGCAATAAGGCTTAAGGGTTGAAACAAAACAAGAATGACCAACATCAAGAAGACTTATGTTTGAGGGTTTCTTCATAATGTCTGCTTATTAAGAAAAAGATAGCAAAAGAAAGAGAAAACTTGATAAGGACGAAATCATAAAATATGGAAGTTTCAAAAATTAGCAGGGAACCGTTCTTGAACTCCTTTTCAAATTCCAGATCATTTTGGAAGCAAGAAAAAGAGAATAACAACAACTACTGTGCCTTAATCAAACTCAAATTGTGGTTCGATATATGAATCCTCACTGAGGATGTCGCTTCATTTAACAGATAATTTATTACTCGAAACAAGTGATATGAAATATGACACAAACAGTTTTAATGGAATTAAAATCATTTTTTATATGTATCAGGAAAAAGGTAAAAGTAAATGATTTACACACTCTATAAAACATACAAAAGAAAGAAGATTCAATCCAAGACGTAATGCTTATATACCCAATGCAGAATAATACACATATATGACAATGAAAAAGATCACCAAAGAAATAAGAGACTGCTTAGACGAGAAAACTCGCCTTGAAACTTCTGCAATGGAGTTTCTTGATTACTAACTTGAAATTTCCATATTGGTGTTTCTTCATTAGTAACAACCTCAAACCTTATGCGATCTCCCTTCTTTAAGCAATTATCAACAACGAATTTGGGCCATCCAGCTCTAATATATGTTCGAGCTTCATAAGAACTTAGCTTTAAATTCCACGACCTTTGTCTTTCATCTTTTATAATCAAACCGCACTTCTTATTGGTGAGACCATTTGCATATGCAAAACATTGAGGAAGGAACTGACATGATGTATAACCATTTTATGAGGAAAAAAAAACAAAAGGAATTTAATTTACATACATTGAAGTGTATAGGTTCTTATAATATCAGTCTAGTTTAATGTGATAACAGATTAGTTATAATTTTTACCATGTAAGTAATTAATTAGTGCTTCTCATAGAGATTACTTTAAATTATCTAAAAGTGACCTGATTGTGTAACACATTCACTTGAAGACTTCGCAAGAAGTAATGAATTTTGAAACTTACCAAGAAACATCGAGAATTGATATTATATTCTCTAATAATGTGATCAAAATGAGAATGACCAAAAGACTTGTGATGAACAACAGCTTTTACATCGGAAGACGCCTTTTTTGACAACTTGACCCTGGGCCTTGGTCTTCCTGTTGCATTATTAAATATGACAATTGTATTTAAACAATAACCAACACAACTTTTGGCTAATTTGAAATTATTTTTTTCTTTCAAAATAAGTGGTATTTGGTTTAAGTGGTTTCCATTACAAGTTGCATAAAAATAATTTCCACAAATAACACTAATCTAAACAAGTTGAGACTTAGGGTGTGTTCGGTAAATGTTTTTAATTCTCATGTTCAGTTGGCCAAAAATTATGAAAACATTTTCTCCAAAAAAGATGAGTTAATAATGAGGAATATTTTTTAGTAGAAGTACGCAAAGCAAGTTTCGCAGTTGACAATCTACATTGATTTTGTCACCCGACCCCTCATAGTCCCATCCCAAACTTCTTATTCCCTCCCCACATCTCATAGTATTTATCTATATTATATACAAATATTTTTAGAATAATATTTTTTTCTTATAAAATATTTTTCATGGAAAACATTTTTTTATAAACATGGTGTTTGGGTCAGTTTGCACGTACCTTGGCTAATTCCACGAGACACATATCAATTCCCACCAGCAACAAGTATCAAGTAACTCGATCCACCTAGACTTAAACTAATGAAACGAAATCACCTAGTAGTTTGTCTTACTGAGATTGAACCTGAGGTTCCTTGAGCTCTCCTTGTGCACGTTAGCTTATCATGAGCCAGCCATGGGAAGGAGGCCAAAGAACACGATCCTGACTGAAAATTTGGGGCAAACGTCTCCAGCGGAGAAGGGACTAAGTGGAGAAGGGACTAAGACGAGTGGTGAAGAAGCACAGGTTGGTGGTGTTAACAGGGGTATAACCAATGAAACATTAATACGAGCACACGGGAAGGATCCATGGGGGAACTCTCAGGTGAGTGCGACGGGTAATGGAACTGATGCTTCAGCTAAAACTACAACGCAGAAGGATCAATTGAAGGAATGGGAGCAAAATACACGTCCGCCGAGCAGCTCACCGCCCTGGGCTGATGAGGTCGAGGAACTTGATGCATCTGGTAAGTTTTCTTGCAATTGAGGGAATGTAAGGGTTAAATCAGCGAAATCTGTTTGGGAATAGCTTTGATATCTCAAAAATCTCAAATGGTGGTTTGAAGTTAAGAGTATGTTAATCCTGAGAAGGTTGGGAGTCAGGCAATTGGGGAGATTGAAGCAGAGGATATTAGTTCCAAAACTGATTATCGGCAAAATGCAGTCGTGTGTTATGTGGTTGGAGCTCACCCTCCTTTTGCAGTATTGAATGGCTTTAGACAGAATATATAGGGGAAATTTGGCATAAACAAGATAACACCATGAAAAATGGTATAGTGTTAATGAGGTTTGATAGTGAGGTGGGAAAACAAAATATGATTCAAGGTGGTATCTACCACTTTGATAATAAACTACTGACAGTGAAAGCTTGGTCACCAGACATGGATTTTCCCACAGAGGAGCTGCTCACTGTTCCTATATGGATCAAACTACCCGGGCTAGATTTTAAGTACTAGAGTGCTAAGAAACTTAGCAAAATAGGGAGCCTTGTAGGACAACCTCTCGTGGTGGACAAACATACAAAGAGAAAAATTGGGTTGAATTTTGCAAGACTGTTGGTGGAAGTTAAAGAAAGAAATGCCAGATAAGGTACTTTTTTGAAATGGGAAGGGAGTAGTGATCACTCAAAAAGTCACATACGATTGGAAGCCCACATTTTGCGACTACTGTCACAAGTATGGACATGACAAGGTAACTTGTAGGAAGAATAAATCTGTGCAACCTGAACAGCATGAGGAACAGAATGTTGAAGTTAAGGAAATTGCTGAGGATCCTCAAACTAGGCCTATTTCATGCAACCATACAGATGATCAAGGAAGGGTTGAAGCTAGGCCTACTGCAGTGAGACATATAAATGATCAAAGAAGGTTTGGGTACAGAGGTACATGATGGAACAGAGCTAAAAAAGGAGTAGAAGGAGTAGCTGTTAACAAGGGCTTGGTCACTGCAAACACATATCAAGTGTTGGAGGAACATGTGGAGAACCAAGTTGAGGGCAACCTCAGGAAGATGGGTGGTGATGAGACTATCCCCATGGAGGATAGTTAATGTCCTATGTTGGAATGTGAGGGGCCTTAATGGCCTCTCAAAATAGAAGGAGGTCCTCCTCCTCTATAATAAACTAGAGTTCATCTTAATTGGGCTTCTAGAGACAAAAATAAAAACAAATAGAATTGGTTGGGTTGCAAATAGTATGTCTGGAGGATGGAACAGGTATGTGAATCATGCCTCCCATTATAATGGTAGGATATGGATAATTTGGAGAAGGGACATGTATGAAGTAACAATATTCAGTGAATCTGATCAGGCTGTCATATGTGTGGCTAAATTCATACACCTGCGGGTTGAATTCTTTGTCACATTTGTGTATCCCCAAGATGTGAAGGAAGAAAAGAAGTTTGTGGGAGTACCTACAGCAAGAAGCAGTCAAGATTACTATTCCCTGGCTAGTTTTGGGGGATTTTAACTCTGTTTTACATGTACATGTGGGAGACAGAATGGGTGGGAGTATGGTCACTTTAGCTGAAGTAGTGGATTTTCAGGCATGGTTAGACCAGTGTGTCCCTGAGGAGCTTTCATATTCAGGTTGTACATATACATGGAATGATAAGAGTGAAGTTAATAGGATTTTCTCCAAAATTGATTGGTGTTTTATGAATGGTGATGGGTAGATGGGATGCCTGACTGCAAAGCTCAGTTTCTAAATAAAGGAGTTAGTGATCATTGTCCAATACACATTACGTTGTTGTCTAGTTCACAGCCTCGAAGAAGAGCATCTAAATACTGTAATGTGTGGAGCTCTCACCCTAATTTCATGGATATTGTGCAACAAGAGTGGCAGGTCCCAGTTATTGGTTGTCATATATTTGTAGTGGTATATAGGCTACAGCAATTGAAGCATAAGTTGAGATAGCTGCATGCTCATCACTTTCAAAACCTGATGGAGAAGGTGAATATTGGTAGGGAAAAGCTGAAACAGGTGTAGGATGCTCTACAACAGGACCCTATGAATGTACAATTGCAGATGGAGGAAAAGGAGCTAGGGAAGCAGTTCAAAAAAGTAAGCTATCAATCTGATATGTTTTTGCAGCAAAGAAGTAAAGCTACCTAGATAAGACTAGGGTGAAGATAATTGTAAGTGCTTTCATTCAGTGATCAAGCAAAGGAGGTTGAGGCATGCAGTGACACGCCTCAACGATGAGCATCGACAATTGCAAACTGATCCTGATTCCATTGCTGCAGTCTTTGTTAGATATTATCAACAACTTCTGGGATATGTAGTGTAGGTGCAACACCCAGAGGTAGGTAAAGCCTCTACTGTCTTTTTCAATCATGGATACACTCTTTCAGTAGCACAACAGATCCATATTGACAGAATTTTCTAGAAAAGAGGTGAAAGATGCTATGTTTAGCATCATGGATTACAGAAAGTCCTGGACCTGATGGGTTTGGAAGTGGCTTTTTTAGAGAATTATGGTATGTAGTTGGTGAAACTGTCACTGATGCAGTGCTGGAATTTATTAGGACTGGGAAAATGCTAAAACAACTGAATTCAACCATCCTTACCTTGATTCCTAAAGTGTCAGAGCCTGATGTTGCAAGCCACTTTCAACCAACATCGTTGTAAAATTGTGTATAAGTGCATCTCAAATTCGTTATGTTCCCGACTTAAACAGGTATTACCCCAGTTGGTGAATCAAACACAAACTGCATTTGTTAAAGAAAGGTCACTAGTGTACAATGTTCTTACTTGCCATGATTTGATGAGACATTATAAGAGAAAGACATCAGCAAGGTGTATGATGAAAAATTGACCTAAGAAAGGCTTATCACATGGTGAGATGGGACTTTGTTGAGGAGATGTTGCAGGGGTCTGGGTTCCCACCCCATTTCAGACACTTAATTATGGCTTGTGTGACAACCACTAAATTTCCTATCAAAGTAAATGGGATAGTCATGGTTTTTTTCAAGGAAGGAGAGGTTTGAGACAGGGTGATCATATATCACCTCTACTCTTTGTTCTAGTGATCACCTGTCTAGAGTATTGGCAAAAATGGCTAATTTACCTGACTTTAGGTATTGCAACATTTCTCTGATGTCACTGGTCTGGAGGCGAAAAATGACAAGTCAAATATTTTTTTAGCTGGGGTTAATGAGACCACAATGGATGAATTACTGCAGATCATAGGGTTCACTGTAGGCTCTTTTCCAATTAGATACCTGGCCCTCCCATTATCTCCAAAGAAGTGGAGCAAGGTAGAATGTCATCAGTTGAGCTTGAAGATTACGGAGAAGATCAAAGCTATATCAACAAGGCATCTTTCCTATGCTGGAAGATTACACTGTTTTGTTCTCTTTACATAACTTTTGGTGGTCAACATTCTTACTACCATAAAGTGTGATCAATGAGGCGAACCAGAAGTGTAGAGCTTTTTTGTGGGGCAGCACTGATCAAAAGAAGAAAGTACATTTGGTGGCCTGGGATACAGTTTGTAGACCAAAGAGACAAGGGGGACTGAGTATTAAGGGGTGTAGATTGTGGAATATGGCTTCAGTAGGCATGTTAATTTGGTAGATAATGGAGAAGAAAGATACATTGTGGGTGAAATGGGTACATGGGATCTATATGCAAAGGAGTGGTACTGTCCACCTAATGACAGCAATTGGTACTGAAAGAGATTGAACAAATTGAAGCTGAGGATGGTAGGGTGGTATGCTAATGATCATTACTGCTTAACAGAAAAGGGGAAATACTGTATTTGCTTCTATTAAGATTCAGACGTCAGATGTCTGACTCTGATTACGCATCTAACTCTGATTACGCATCTAAATGATTAAGATATTGTCTCTAGATCTGAAAACTGAATAATTAAGACTGTTTGTTTTTCAAGATCTAAATGTGCAAAATTTATTTAGTTGTATATATAATAAAAAATATAAGGTAAATAAAAATTAACTATATATTTAAAAAATATTTAATTTAATACAACAAAATTATTATTTGATTGAAAAAAATATTATGTTTGTTAGTGATAATGGAGATGGTTTGTACTGGTGGTGGTGGTAATGATTGATGTTAGTGACTAGTAATGTTGGTGGTGATAGTCGTGATGGTAGAGATAGTTGGTATTGCAGTGACCGCTATGACGGTGGCGATTGGTAGCAATGGTGGAGTTGTGATGTAAAGTTGGTTGATGTTAGTTATTGGAGGTGTTGATTGTGATGGCCGAAAAATGAAAGCATGATGTTTGATGATGTGTTGGTGGTAGTTGGAGATGTTGTTAGCTGTGATAATGTAGATGATTGTTAGTAGAGATAGATAGTAGTGATGGTAGTGGTTAAAGTGGTGGCAGAGGTGGCGAAACTGGAAACAATGATGGTGGTGGTGGCTGAAGAATGTGTGGAAGTTGATGATGCGTTAGTGGTAGTTAGCGGTGGTGCTAGTTGTGATAGAAGAACTAGTCAGTAGTAGGGATTAGTCGGCGGTGGTTGATGATGGTGGTGGCGTTGAAATTGGTGTTAGCGTTCACGGTGGCAGTGGATATAATTAGATTAATGAAGGTGGTATGTGTTGTAGCGGTTGACCATAGTAGTTGGTAACGATATTGGTTGTCAATAGTGGTTGTGATGGTGGAAGTGGTTGGTGGTGACGGTGGCTGTTGGTGGTGGGTGATGGGTGGTGGTTGATAATGGTGGTGGTGATTGGTGATTGTTCATAGAGTGGTGGTGAATATCATCCAATACAAGAATATCTCTTAATGATATTAAGACTTGGTTTCAAATCTGAATGATTAAGACCTATTAAGAGTTAAAATCTTAATAAAAAACAAATACACTTAATGGTCTGAAGTATGAACCATTCAGATTCAGACCTCCACCTCCATTAAATGCAAACAACTAAGGGATATGGGGAAATGCTAGGAGTAGCACCAGTTCTGAAAACTGCAGAGCTAATATGGAGTAGACTCACATTGCCAAAGCAAAGAGTTATACTGTGGTTGGCTTCACTTAATAGATTACCTACTAAAGATAGGATGAGATCCATGGGAATTCGAGATGACAACACATGTGGCCTATGTGATACTGCAAGCCTGGAAACAAGTAGCCATTTTCTTTATCGTTGTGCTTGGATAAAGGCAGTCTGGGGGGAAATATATATATATCTGGCTGGAAGTGAAACTACAGCAGCAAGGGGTGCATGAAGACTTGGCGAAGCTGAAGGATACACACACAGGAGCAAGTTCAAGAAGGAAGCAATGAGAGCAGTTTTTGGAGCTGCGATATACAACATCTGGTTAGCAAGGAACCATCAAGTTTTTCATAACGACGTTGTAAATACTAGTTTTATAGTTAGTCAGGTGAAACATGTAATTAGGAAGACGATAGATATGTTTAGACACACTAAGAAGGGTAGGAAGAATAGTTATGGTTTCCAGCTTCTTTTAACTAGTTATTTTCTGAGGTCTACTTGCTTTAAGCACCCTCTCAAGGTTGATTAAGAGAGAAGATGATCACTTAGGTGTATATGATTTGTTGGTGATATGGTAATAGTTCACAGTTATTACGCAAAAAAAAAAAGATTTGAACCTGAGACCTCAAAGTGCCCAAACCCACTTCAATGACCACTAGACCACAGTCCACGCACTTGGGTTCCATGAAAAATATTTTCCTTCCTATCGAACACATCCTAATGCTAAGAATTAACGGAATTAACCTGCAAAAATCATCAAGTATAAATCAATAGATTCAAGACATGTTACCATTGAATTTAAGTTTATTTGAAGTCTCTTCAACATTATTGCATGCATCTTCTTCCTGCAGATACTCTGCATATTCTCTATCACAATGAGTTGAATCAAATATGGAAACTTCAAATTCCATATTTCCTTCATGTCTAAACACCAATATATCTCCCAATTGCAAATCATGTTGTTCTACAAATGCAGCCCAACCTGCTCCGAATCGCCAGCATTTTACCTTCACCAGCCAATTTTTGCCTCCACTTCTCAGTACTACATGTTCAATTTGATCTTGTCCCTTCAAATACTTCAAGAAACCTATAGGAATTTTCTGCAATACAACATAAAACTTGACTTGAATACAGTACAATGTTTACCTAGTTAAACAACAATTATAACAAAAATGTTCATATGGAAATTTTATATTCTCACTTCCTTATAATGCATGCAACATACTCTCTCTGTTTCTATTTGTTTGGCCTATTTTGACTTAAATCTTACAGATATATCAATTGTACCAAAATAACCTTTAATCTTGTGGTGTTAAACTTACCATTTTGAAAATTCAAAATTAAAGAGTTGCTAAAAAGTAAAGGAACAATTCTTTTTTAAACGGAAAGGCAACCTGAAGTTGTCGGAATTACTCGTAATAAGATATTGGCTACAATTGAAAAGGTCTTATAAATAAAATTTCCATTTATCCGTGATCTAGACATAGGTAGCAATCCATTCTAGAATTCTTCTCATTACCTCTCGTGGGAAAAAGATCCCACAAAGAAAAGAATTGTATAGTACGAAATAACAAAATACGCTTATTGTTTCTGAATTTCAAAAAAGAGATAAAAATAGCTGGGGATATTATGTGATTTATTAGTATTATAAATCTTAATTAGGCCAGAAATTAGGATACATTCTCCGAAAATAAAACTTCCATCGAAGAGAAGCAAATGAAAAGCTTTCATAAAAGTTCTCATAGAATGGAGAATGAAGTTTTCATCAAAAATCTCATTCTTTTAAGATCCGAACTAAGCCTTCGTAATTCGTAACTTATTTCGAATCAAATTAAGGGTTTATTCATTGTTTATTCAAGGTCAATTTCGAATTTACCTCAAATAAACAAAGAATAAACCCTTAATTTGATTCGAAATAAGTTACGAATTACAAAGACTTAGTTCGGATCTAAAAGAATGAGATTTTCGCTTGGCCAATTCAAACTAGTGGTTGCTTAATGAGACTCCAAGCTTAATTTAGATTGAAAACAAAGCAGATTTCTATATTATAAGAGATAAGCATCAGTACCTCCAACTTCGAAGGATCCTCTTATCTAAACTTAATTTTAGTGTATTTTTATAATTCTTTTATACTAACGTAACACCTTTATTACATTAAACAGAGCCCACATTAAAGGTATTACGTCAGCTAAAAAAATCACAAAAGTACCACATAAACTAAAAAGGATGACAAAATTAGCCAAAATTTAGTTCAGGAGTAATAAGAACCCGTGAAGTTGGAGTGCGTGCAGCAAATTTGATCATAGTAATGGTTTTAACAAATTGAAACGAGAGAGTATGTAGTAGACAAAGAAAAAATTGAAAAAAAAAACAAAAAGTGAAAGTAATACTTACAAGACCATTCTTGAAACCTGGCTGAATGGGTTTGAAAAAATGAGGTTTCTTTGGAGGGATTTTCATGGTAATCAAAAGAAACTACAACTCAGCGGATGCAATAACTTGGAAGAATGCCTGTAATTTTGTAAACAAAGAAAAATGACACACACATTGAGAGTTGGGACAAAGCAAATTTAACAAATATGAGAATTTTTTGAAATTTGTGGTAAAAAATAAGGGGTCGTTTGGTTGGTAAAGATTTATTTGGGATAATTAATTCGAAATTAATTGTTCTCAGTTAACTCGAAATTAGTTATCTTATCACGTGAATGGGAAAACTTATTCCATTACTATAGTGTAAATAATGGAATAAGTAATTTTGGTACTGATTAATACTCCAAATCAAACATGAGATAGAATAATCCTTCATTTTATCAGGAGATTATTTATCACTTATGTCTCACACCAAACGATCTCTAAATGTATTTGTCTTTCTATAAATCATCTCATTAAAATTAAAATTAGTATTTCAAAGTTAAATTGCTATTAAATATTCTTTTTATTTCGTTTTAATTGCTTCTTTTTCTTCTATAGAACTGAATGATACAAACTTTAACCAAAATCAAATTGAAAAAAGGAAAAAATTATAATTTATAGTACTTTTCATGTAATTTTTTAATTTCTAATTTTATTTAAAAATTTAAATTAATCTAATATAATTTAATTTTGAAACTTCGTCAAATTGACTCGTAAAAAACAAAGGTATCAATTAAAAAAAAATAAAGGAAGTATTTAAATATGTCATATTTTTAGACCCTGTTAAAGTGCGTTATATAAATTCAGACAATAACAATTGGTAATGCCAGTTGTGATGGCAAAAATTACTATATTTTTTTACGGAAAAGGTTCAAAAATACCCCTGAACTATCTGAAATAGCTCAAAAATGCCCGTCGTTAGATTTTTGGCTCAAAAATACCTTTCCGTTAAATATTTGGCTTAAAAATACCACTCCCTCTAACAGAATTCAGAAATGGATTAGAAATACCCCTGAGCTATCTGAAATGGCTAAAAAATACCCCCCTGTTAAATATTTGTCTCAAAAATACGTCTCCCTTTAATGAAATTCCACTAAACATGCCACCTGGATAAAAAAAAATCACGTGACTATGCCACATTACATCCACATATAAAATGTTAGTATTTTTTAGTTTTATGACATTCCTTTCTTCTTTATTTTTATTTTTTCCAAAGCAGTGAAACGAAAAAACCCAAAAATCATTTTTTTGCTAATTACTTCATTAGTGTTTTAAAAGTTCTAAATTTCATCTTGTTATTGTCGTTTGGGATGAGGGACAATTTGATCTTGATCTGATGTTGACTCGGAGGAGGAGCTAGAATTTTAACTTTTAAGCTATAAAATGTTGATATACTAATAATTGAGTTGAATTTACTACATGCAAATTCTTTTTCAAAATAAATAAATTTCTTTTAACACTTGTTTAATCATTCGAAATGAATTCATTTTTCTAAATTCAGTTTTGATGAACAATCTTATTATTTTTAGAACAAGTTTGAAAAGAAGTAAAATGATACTTAATATTGATAAATTATTAGGAAAAATTACATATATACACAAGGTAACTTTACCTTATTACAACAAATCCCAAATTGACAAACTGATTACATAAATTCCAAACTAATTATAAAAATCCTCTATTTTTTTACTTTCTCTCTCATTCCTCTTATACATCAAAAAAAAAAAAAAATCTTTATCATTACTTTATCTCTCTTTCCTATAATTACTCTCTTTTTTTCTCCCATTAAATAATTCTTTACTTTCTCTCTCTTTCTCATTTACTTTCTCTATCTTTTCCATATTTGCTTTATTTTTTTCTTCCATTAAACAACCCATTGTTCCTCCATTATTGAATATCTTTTTTCACGCTCAAATTCAAACAATTATATACTTAGAGTTTACCAATTTGTAAGTTATCAAACATATATTGGACTTAAATTTTGTTACTTGAAAATTCAAGTTTTATTACTTGAAAAGAAATATAAGAAATTTGTTTGCATCATACACCTTTATAATGTCTGATACTATATCACACATTGTTCTAATTTAAATTTTTGAAGTTTTCTGATGCGTATACATTTAGAGGAATGTATATTTAAATATTATTCATTCTAAATATTCTTTTTTTGAATTATGCAGTTTTATTATACATCTGATTTGAATGTATAATAGCTTATTATACATTCAAAACTTCACTGTAATGGTTTCACAGTTTTATTATACATTGGCACAGTTTTATTATACATCTGATTTGAATGTATAATAGTTTATTATACATTCAAAACTTCATTGGAATGATTCCACAGTTTCATTATACATTGGCACAATTTTATTATACATCTGATTTGAATGTATAATAACCTATTATACATTCAAAACTTCACTGGAATGATGAACTTCGTCAATATTCAATTTCATCAAAATCGTAGTAATCAATTTCAAAAAGTTAATACTCCAAAATAATAATTGAATCACTTTTATAGAATTGATAAATAATTTTCAACTCCCAAATTTTAAAATGACGCAACAATATGGGAATGTTCATATTTTTTTTCGAGAATTGAAGAAAGACGAAGATAGCTTTTTTTTTTCTTAAAAAAGGTCATTAAAAATGAAGAAAACTAACAGTGATGTTTAATAGTTTTTTATTTAAATTTCAGTTATTATATTTAATCATACAAAACATAATTATAGGTAATTAATGGCAATATTTAAGGGAATGAAATATTTTATCCGATTACTCTTTCCATGAATGTAGGAGATCATGTTTTATTATTTTACCTTAAATATAGGATTAACTGTTTTATCATACATTCGAGCTATGTATGATGACAGCCGAATGTATGAGTATATTTGCAAAATTTGGGAGAGAGAAAACTAAAAGGGATTTTATGTAATTAGTTTCAATAGGTAGGGAATTTATGTTGTTTACATAAATTATTATTTAATTATGTCATTCATTAACTTTTTGAAGATGTGTGCCACATTGAAAGATTCATTAATTTTAGATTAGAGGAGTTATTTATTAAATCATTTTAACATAAGCATTTTGTGTAAAAGCTAGTAAAGCCAAACACATCTTTTGAGTACCTAATTTGAAGTTTAGTTTGAAATTTGTTACTTTTACGAGTAAATCTTAATTTTAACTTTTATACTAGCCTAATAATTAATTTAGAGGCGATTAGAACTTCTAGAATATGAGAAAAAGTTTCGAAGATGTTGATTCTCCTTCTCCTTCTCCTGCCATATAGATGGCTTCCTCCGTTGACATAATAGGTGTGGATTTATCAGTTTAATAAGTCTCTTTTGTTGGGTTTCACACTTTTAAATCTATTAACAGAAAAAAACTTGTTTTTTAGATGATCGAAAAAATTTGATAATAGCGATGTTACATTTAATAAATTTTTTCAAAAAAAAATATTATGTAACCACCATTTGTCTACTTTGATTAAAAATGAAAAAGTTGTGTAAATTTTGTCCATTTCACTGACGTTTCTAAATAAAAATAAAAATAAAAATAAAAATAAAAATAAAAATAAAAAAGAAAGGAATGTCATATAAAAATATTAACATTTTACATGTGGATGGTAATGTGGCATAATCACGGAGTTTTTTTTATCTAGGTGTCATGCTTGGTGGAATTTCGTTAAGGGGAGGGGTATTTTTGAGCCAAATATTTAATATAGGGGTGTTTTTGAGCCATTTCAGATAGTTCAGGGATATTTTTGATCCTTTTCCAAATTTCGTTAGATGGAGGTATATTTTTTAGCCAAATATTTAACGGAGGAGTATTTTTGAGCCAAAAATCTAACGAGAGGCATTTTTTAGCTATTTCAGATAGTTCAGAGGTATTTTTAAGCCTTTTTCATTTTTTTTATAGTAAATTTCACCTTTTTTGCTAACTCAAACCTATAATTTTAAAATGACAAAATAATTTGAGAGGTTTTTATATTTGATTCAGATTGTTAAATAGAGTATTCTACTTCATGATGCTTCAATCAGACACTTGAAGTATTTAATTGATTTAAAAGTTACCAAAATAAAAAAGTTAAAGTAAAATAAGGGAAAAAGGCAAAAAAAGAAAACCTACTTTAAAGACAAAAAGCTAAAACATAAAAATAATAAAAGGGATAACTACATATTTTATCAAACATATACTCCTAATTATTTTATTTAGCCTAAGTTTTAATTTACAATTTATAGTCTCTTTTTACTTATTAATTAATTTTAATTACAATCCATAGTCTCTCTCGTGTATTTTCTCTCTTTTTCTATTTTCTATTATTCTCATCTTTTTTTCCTTTTCAGTTTTTTTCTTCATTTTTTCTTTTCCTTTTATTTTTTGTTTTCTCTTTCTTTTTTTTTTTTTTTTTTTTTTTTTTTTTTTTTTTTTTTTTTTTTCCTTCTTTCTTTTTTTTTTTTTTTTTTTATATATATATATATATTCTATTACTCTTCTTCTTCTTTTTTATATATTTTTTTTCCTTTTTTTTTCTCTCATTTTTTTTTTCTTTTCATTTCTTCTCCTTTTTTTATTTGTGCGAACTAGCAAATACAAATACAAGTGTGAATTATAAAATACAAAGACAAATGCACACTATAACATACAAATACAAATACGAACTATAAATTACAAATGTGAACTATAACATACAAATACAAGTGCGAACTATCATTTGTATTTGTAATTATTGAAAAGGAATGATTGATTTTCTTTCTACGAATACTTGTTTGCATTTGTTGATATGAGTTGTATTTATTGATACAAATAAATACAATATAAACTTTTGTACAAATACAATATTTACAAACACATATTGTATTTGTTAAATCATTTATTTTATTTTTTTGTAACTGTATTTGTATCAAGTGATATTTGTTTATTTACAAATATGAATGACAATTTTGATATACAAATACAAAATGGTACATTTGTATCAAATTATACATTACATACTTATACATTTACTTGTTTGTATGCAAATACAAATGATAAATTATACATAGTCACATACAAAATAATTCTTTTAAAATAAAAAGGTATCGACGAAAATAGATTACAAATACAAGTATAATCCAAATATAATCTAAATATACAAACATAATAAAATCATAATATAAATATAGTCCAATATAATATACAGTCAATTATAAAATACAAATATAAAAAAATTCCTTAAAATACAAGTGTGAATTATATAAGATATAAATGATGAACTATAAAATGCAAATACAAATGCAGACTATAAAATATAAATACAAGCGCGAACTTTAAAATACAAATATAAATACAAATACAGTTGTATCAATGAATATAAAAATATAAATGACGGTGTGACTATAAATACGATAAACAATTAGGGTATTTACGTTATCATCCATGACTTGTGCTTAGCTAGTCATATTTTTCAAAAATACAAAAAATAGAAAATAGAAAAAAAAATGATAAAGAAAATAAGTACAAAATAAAAATAAAAATAAGAAAAGAAAAGAAGAAAGAGAACTAGAAGTTAGAGATTAAAGAGAGAAAAAAAACAAAAAAAAATTAATATAGGAAAAAATTAAAAAAAAGAAGAAGAAAAAATGGGAAAAATACGAAAAAATTAAAATATTAAAAAATGAAAATAAATAAATAATAGTAGTGTTTTTGGCGAGACTAAATATATAGTGTGTTTATGTTTTTTATGAATACAAGCCACTGAGTAAAAGTGAATACAACAGCTGAGAATCGAATACAACGGCTATAAATGATAATTATGTAAAATGTGGCTATAGAAGAGGGTTTTAATAGCAAAGTGCCGCTATTTCTGAAAGATCCCCAAAATAAAACCCCTCTAAAAAATTACACCCCCCACCTGCTATATCACTACCATCTCCAATATCAATTACTTTCTCATTTGAATTTATACGATGTAATTTAATTAAGCATAAAATTTAAGAAATATGAAAGGACTTTTGATACTTGTGGTCTGAATATATCCATTGATGAAGCGATGAAGAAGACTCACAAGACCAATTGAAGTAAATGTAAAAGCTAAAATCTTTTTCTAGATGTATTTACATGGAATTTTGTGGAAGAAAACATGAACATAATTTGTTGATAGTACAATAATAACTAAGTTCAGAGGCAAATATATATAAAAATATTAAGTTGGTAATAGATTTCTTAGTTTATATACAAGGTCTGAGCAAAAGCTATTGAATTCACATGAAGTCTCCCATTACAATATTTACACAAGGGGTAGGAAGGGAGAGACTCATAGTACTGCTACATAGTTCACTACTACAAAGTGTACAGGGAAACATGTACATTGTACACTACATCTAGAATAATTACAAAAACTATTTCTATGGAATTTTACTGTAGGTATTCACATTGTTGTTGCCAGACTGGCCATAAAAGATTGCTCAGAAACTTGTCGAATGGAAACATGTCGTCTTCTACATCACGCTAGTAAGCAATCGTTACAGACCTGCTGGTGGCCTATCAAAAAGTAGCGTGAAGAGCTACATGAATTGCCGACCAACTTAGGGACCTGGTCCCAACTATCGTATGCAGTGATGAACAAGATTAAAAGTAAAATAAACTTAAAGAACGTTGCACACACACAATCTTTTACGTAGAAATCTCCTTACTCAAGGGATTAAAACTATGACTTACTACATAGGATTTTCAACCACTTTACTATGTTCAAGAAACCTCGAATACAGACGCTATGGTTCTAGGATTAACCTCTTAATCCTCTTCTTCTTGTAATAACTCTATTACAAAAGGAAACTCCAATGCAATAACTCTATTGCACTAACTGACTTAGCTAACTCTAACTAAATAAGTCACCGAGCTAACTCTAGCTTCTATGTTAACTAACTCTAGATGACACAATCAACAATGAGAACACGCCTACTATTAATCGACAAGAGCAGTAGGCTAAACGTTTACAGACCACAAAATAAAGGCTCAAATGCAACAAAAGCTTGAGACACAAACAATGGTTGGGCAGGTCCCTGTTGCGAGTAAGACTTTGAATGATGAAAATGCTTCAAGAGAGATTTGATGTTGTTTGTATATGGAAGCTTAGTTTTTTTTTGTTGTAATATGCTGCATATATATGAGACAAGAAAACCTAAGACGTCTCTGATTGGCTGGGGAAAAAAGGTAACTTTCTGCCAAAATGGTACTTTTTCAGCTGTCATGCTGACTAAATGAAAGAGACGTGAACATGATAAACTTTGTACCTGAGCAGTTGCAGTTTTGTCATTAAAGGCTCGTTATGGACTAGGTCCTAAGTTGATAATTTGTTAATCACCAAAACCAAAGACTTAATAATTTCCTCCTTTTTGATGATGACAAACCGATACTTAATATTGCACAAGATATGACACAAGAAAGCCTTCAAAACTTCTCCCTGTCACTTATACCAAGCCCCCACTACCTTAATAACTTCCCCCAATCAATGATACCTACTACTCTTACATTCCTCTACGGGTAAGGACCTGGTCCCTGCAACACATTATACCTCATCTTCTCCCTTTAAACATCATCAAAGAGCTAAAATAGTAAACCAAGTAAACATAAGTACACATGTTAACACATGACCATTTGTCACACCCCCTTTTTTTAACAAAAAGATTCATTTTAAGGTTTGAAAGGGTTTTATTATTAAGTGACAAAAGATGAAAATTTATTTTGAAAAGGATTCTTTTACATTTAAACTCAGCGTCACCACTTGGCATAAATCGGGTGTGACAAGTCACCTTTGGAAATCCTTTTTTAAAATGATTTGACTCTTTAAAACTGGTCTACGAACAAAGATTCTAGTTAAGGAATTTTGTTGACCGATGGGAAGGTGTTAGGCACCCTTCGGTCCCGTGGTTCGACCACGGTCAATTCGTGGAGTATATCGGCTAGTATGACACTATGAATGTATAAACCACATATAACACACAATAAACTAATCAATCAGACAAATAAAATAAAACAAGTCCAAAAATATAGTGTCCAAGTCCAATTATATAGTCCAAAATAAAAGATATTGAAATAAAACTACGCTAACCTACGATAGTCCTAAACTATGCTCTACCCAATGCCCGTGCCTTGATCATGAACGGTCTTTCGAGTAATAATTATCATGGGGCATTCCCCGGTAATGAATATATACATATGACCTCGGGGAATTCTCCGGCAAATAAATACATTTGATAGAAAATACGATATAAATAGGAAATCATTTCAAACAAGCATTCACACATTCATTAATATAGAATCCTAAGGCTTGCCTACCCCCAAACCTAAAATTTATCTATTGCTTTCGGCCTAAAATATGATACTATCGAGTTCAACAAAATTAACATTCATTTCAAATCCAATCAACAATCAATGAATCAAAGCATAAAAATATTCAATTTTTATCAATTCTTAATTCCCACCCCCCAATTCCATTCTCAAATAATGATTAACTAATTCTTTGGTTATCAATTCATTCTTTCTCTTTTCAATCTTTCAAAATTCGAATCCAAAAATCAACCATATACACACAATAACGATCCAAGCATGTAAATAAGAATAGAAATGGACCTCAAATTTGAGTTTCTCAAGTGTAATTGTTCCTTCCCACTAGAACCGCCTCCAAAATATTGGATTGAACCTCACAAAATGAACAAAACAACCTCGGTCTAATCCTTTTCTTTGTTTTTCACCAATCCGAACCCAGGAATACAGAAGTAACGAGAAACCGTACCGGATTTCATATGCAACATTACTGTTTTATTTATTTTTCGACAGATTTTGCTAGATCTGGGGCTAGTTGGGTCAGTTTGGACTGCTCTCCAATGATTTTTGCTGGAGTTGATTGAATTTTGGCCGGATCTCACCGCTTTACGTGTTTTTGATGAATTTTAACTAGAGATAGTAGGATTTATGGAGAGATGGGTTCGTTTTTGAGTGTTTTGATTGTTGTTATGATGTTTTCAATCGACTTTCGATGATAACAAAAGCACACAATGATTGAGGTATTCTCCGATTGATGATTTTAACAATTATTTTGCTGGAAAACCAAACCAAGGACTGTTTTCTCCCTTTCTTCTCTCTCTCATGTTCACAATTACGATTTCTCTTACCTTCACCCTTTACCCGCTATGTTTCCTCTACTGGTTGTGTTTAGTGGTGTATGTGTCAATATGTAGTGATGATGTGTGTGTGTATATTATTGTTAGTGTTCATTCGGTGAGGTATGTGTATCTCTGTGTGTTCTTTTTCAGTGAATGTGAGTGTGTGTATATATATGTAATTTGTGAGAATGTGATTATGCGTGAAAATTCCCTGTGGGCCCTCCCTATTTGTGAGGTATGTGAATCTATTGTAAAGAGAAGAAAAAAGTAACTTTAGGGAGGGGTTAGGGGGTTGGGTAGGGTAGTGAGGTGGGTAGGAAGTTATTATTTTTGTTAGGGTGAGGTGGTTAAATTTGATTGGGTAGGGTGTTATATTTGTTAAGAATTGGTTATTTTTTTATTATTTTATGGAAAACTATTAAAATAAGGTAGGGTGTGTGGTAAGGTGGGGTAAATAGGTAAATTCAGCTTTCGGGAGGGACAAAATTATGTGTCTACATCATGCCCCTCTTTGGATGTAAACACAAAGTGTTTTTAGACAAAAAAGTAGACAACGAGATAGAATTTTGACCTGGTCATTATTCAAGAAAAGAAATAGAAGGAAGAAGGGCAACCAGGTCTTGACTTAGGACATCCTACCTACCCAAGTTATGAGGGAATCAAGTCACAGGCATCTCAAAGGGTTGAAAGGAGAAGGACTATACCGAGTTGGAGAGTCGAGTGAGACCATGTCGAGGTTTCGGTCTGCGGCTCTGTTATTACATCAAAAATGAAAATTACCAGTTAAAAATATAAATGAAATTACAGAAGTCCTATCTATGTGCTTTTTTGGACTCTTGTCTTGAGTTTCTGATGCTTTTAAAATTAATAAAAGATCTGATCCTCTTTGGATGAACTTGAGAATAAATTCTTTCTCTATACAAAATATGATGTTGGAGATGAACTCACAAATTGACCATGTTCTATCGGTGGTACTTCTGAACCTTGATCCTAAATTTGAAAATCTTCACCCTATTCTTCAGGCAGACTCCTGACTTACAATTTATTCACCTTGTTGCTTGACTTTTAATTTCATCACCTTATTCTCTAGGCGGGCTCCCGACTTGCTATTTTTTAATCTTTTGATTTTTAATTTTATCACCCTATTCTTCGGGCGGGCTCCCAACTTGTAATTTCCTCACTTTATTGAATTTCAGTTACTTCACTTTGTTGTTTGACTTTCAGTTTCATCACTCTATTCTCCAGGCAGGCTCCTGACTTGCTATTTTGTAATCTTTTGATTTTCAATTTCATTAACCTGTTCTTCGGGAAGGCTCTCAACTTGTAATTTCATCACCCTGTTCTTCAGGCGGGTTTCTAACTTGCCATTTCATCACCCTATTCTTTAGGCGGGCTCTTGTCTTGTCATTTCATCACCCTGTTCTTCAGGCAGGCTCCTGACTTGCCATTTCATCACCTTGTTCTTCAGGCGGGCTCCTGACTTGCCATTTCAGCACCATGTTCTTCAAACAAGCTCCTGACTTGCAATTTCATCATCCTGTTTTTTAGGCGGACTCCTGACTTTCAAATTCATCACATTGTTCTTCAGGCAAACTCCTGACTTGTAATTTTATCACCCTGTTCTTCAGCCGGGCTCCCAACTTACAATTTTATCACCCTGTTCTTCAGGCGGGCTCCTGAATTACAATTTTACTACCCTGTTCTTTAAGCGGGCTCCTGACTTGCAATTTTATCACCTGTTCTTTAGGTGGGCTCCTGGCTTGCAATTTCATCACCCAATTCTTCAGGCGGGCTCCTGACTTGCAATTTCATCACCCTATTCTGCAGGCGGGCTTCTGACTTGCCTTTTCATCAATGTATTCTTCAGGCAGGCTCCTGACTTTTAACTTCATCACCCTGTTCTTCAAGCGGGCTCCTGACTTGCAATTTTATCAACCTGTTCTTCAGGAGGGCTCCTAACTTGCAATTTCATCACTTTGTTCTTAAGGCGAGCTCTTGACTTTCAACTTCATTACCCTGTTCTTCAGGCAGGCTCCTGACTTTCAAAATCATCACCCTGTTCTTCAGGTGGGCTCCTTACTTGCAATTTCATCAGCTTATTCTTCAGGTGTGCTCCTAACATGCCGTTTTGTCACCCTATTCTTTAGGCGGGCTCTTGACTTGTAATATAATCACCCTTTTTTTTAGGCAGGCTCCTGAAATAAAAATCAAAACTAGAATAAAAACTATCCTAAACATAGATTATGATAAAGTAAGATTTTATTTTTTCTGAAAATAAAGTCCCATTTTCCAAGAGGATCTTAAATAGAAAGTAAAGTCCCATTTTTCAAGAGAGTCTTGAATAGAAAGTAAAGTCCCATTTTTCAGGAGGGTCCTAAACAGAAAGTAATGTCCTATTTTTCAGGAGGGTCCTGAAGTGAAGTTTCAAATAACAGGAATTAAAATTTCTTTTTGCCCTAGTTAATCCTTAAAAGCTTTTGCGGGTGTCAAACCCAATCACAACTACTTGTAATAATGCATAATGCAAAGATAAATAATGATTTTGATCAATAAGTGTACCTTTTTGAGGGTAAAACTGAATGACTGAGACCAACAAGTCCCTCTCTTAAGAGTGAAATTGAAAGATTCTTACTAAAAGTGCATCTTTTAGGATTAAAGGCTCAAATTAGAAAATTCACCTCCTAGCCATGAGACATGAAAGACCTAAATTAGAGAGTGTGTCTCTTAGGGGTACAAGATGATGAGTTTCACCATAATTGTGATTACCAGACTTGTATAGCAACACTGCTCTTGTATTTGCAGAAACGAGGAATTGGACCTCTAGATATTTGTGCTTTGAAGCCTTTGATTAGAAGGTAGAAACTATTCCTATTTCATACAAATAAAACTTGTGAGTTTAAGATAGAGTGGTTGGCTTGCAACTTTGGCTTTTGAGGGGATTTCTCTTGCACTTGTCCTATTAATATTGCTTTCAACTAATGACATATCACTGTCTTGCTGTACTATTGATCCAAAATCAAATTATTAAGAGTGAATCTAAAATAAACACAGTATCTCTACGTCGCTATGTTCCTCAGATAAATCCTTCAAACCTCGATATTTCTATGAGTTCCCAGACTTGTCTATTGACAAAAATTTTTGCCTGCCTTACTTCGGCTAAAAATCACGTCTCTTTTATGTGCTGGCTTTTTATCTTACTTTGTGTAATTGAAGAAGTTAGTAGCAAGTTTTGAAATCCTTTATCACTGGTTTTGACATGGACTTGATTCAAAGATATGAGAAAATTGATTTTTTGTTAGAATGACAGACTCAAAAGGATAAAAATAGAAATATAAAGAAGAAAAAGACTATGTTTATCCCTTTTTGAAAATAAAGAAAATAAAAATTTATCCGAAAATGATAATCAATTCTAATGATTATGCCATGTATTTTGGATTAAGCTGCCAAATATTTTCATCCAAAATTTTCACCAATTGTTGTTGAGTTAAAGACCTTGAAACTGAGTTGCTTCCTTCAGTCAATTGCACTTATAGACCTCATTCGGCTAGTGACACTTTGAAGGGTTTTTCTCCAACAAGCCTCTCTCATTTTCTTTCTCTCAA
This sequence comes from Capsicum annuum, assembly GCF_002878395.1. Classification (NCBI taxonomy): domain Eukaryota; kingdom Viridiplantae; phylum Streptophyta; class Magnoliopsida; order Solanales; family Solanaceae; genus Capsicum; species Capsicum annuum. Next base: position 936,039 of record NW_025829669.1, on the reverse strand, counting down.
CTCAGAATCATCGTGATCGTGAGGGTTTTTACCAATATAACTCTCTCATTTTTATTTACTTCAACTCACCATCTCCTTATAGTGCCTATGAGGGTTTTCACCAATAAGACTCTCTCATTTTTATTTCTCTCAACTCACCATCGCCTTACGGTGCCCGTGAGGGTTTTTACCAATAAGACTCTTTCATTTTTATTTCTCTCCTGATTTCCTCATGCTGAGTAAGACAAGTAGTTCCAAAAATGCATCATCATATGCATTGCTTGCTAAGCCTTATCATTTTTAAAGATTGATCTGAAGGTCTTTCTTTGGTTGTAACTTGACTCTTGGATAAGGTTATAAAGAAAGGATGACATGAGGTCCAAACGACACTTGAATTGGGGTGAGACTTACAACTTTTGAAATTGACTCAAACAATGGAAATTAACCCATGCCCCAGTTTCCTTACCTAGGCAATTCTAAAGTATTTATTTGGTTGGACCGAACCCGAGTAGGACATCCTTCGTATCTCACCCCCGAGAGAGAAGAATTAGGTCTCACGTAGTTCCGATAACTTGTTCTTTGGGTTGACTCTTATTTTTTTCTTCTTTTTCTGTTTTAATCCTTTTCTGACTTATTTTTCTTGGCACTCATCTTTTTTCATTTTTTTGACACATTTTCAATCTTCTTTTTTGAAACTTCTTTGACTCTATTTTTTACTCGATACTTTTTCTTGATTTTGCTGGCTCTATCTTGATTCCAAAAGAGGGGTATGAAAGAAAATAGAACAAAAGTTCAAATGGGATAAACAAAGTATGACATAATGTTTGGATAATAGAATGAAATGTCTTCGTCATATCAATCCCTTAAAATACAAGTATATATCGTGCAATATGAAATTGAAAAATAAAGATCATTTGTGACATTTTTTACAGTACGAACTTTAACTGAGCATGTGCATCACTACTTCTTTTGCGTTTGTTCAACATACAAGTCCACTTTTATTGTACATTCCTCATATTGAATGACTCATGATTTCGTGGAGCTGATTTTTTTCGTATTTCTCTTGACATAGGATCGCACATCCATTGTTTGACCTAATTAAGACTTGTTTTTTAATTAATGACCAGGTTATTCTTGTGATTCTCAAAATAATTGCCTTACTTTTGAAAGAAGGCTTCGACATGGTTATCAAATATCTCAACACCCTATCAATTTCTCAGATGTCTTTTTTTCTAACTTTAGTCCTCTGATCCAATGTTTTATGATTAAAATGGATTTTAAGATCTGGCTGAAAATTCCATAGATATTTCATAACACTAGAATCAACGTAAAATGTACTGTGTAAAGAAGACAAGCAAACAACTTAAAATAAGACAAAACAATTAAGGGACACCATATTTCATTGAAAGGAAAGATAGAAGGGTTTAAACAAAGACGACAGAGAAACAAAACAAGATAGATTTCTAACTACAAACCTTAAATAATTTGGAAAGAAGAAAGGAAAAAAAAGTAAACTACCGATAATCCTTCCAAGTAAGGAGAGGAGTGACTTCCCAATTGATAAGCTTGTTGTGTTAGTGTAACACCCCGAACTTTCTTTAAGTCAAATCTAGTCTCCAAAAGAGTTAGTGATGACTTCCTAAATGATTAATGTTTAAATCAGATAGAATTTCCCCAATTTCGACTTCATATCATGTGAGAAATTGAATTATCTTTCCAACGATACCAATTTTATCCAAATCTGGTATTAGAGTAAAAAGTTATGGACGTTTTACAAAGAACTATCAGAACTGCCCAGAAGAGACAGTCAGGCCGACGGACCTTCGCCCAAGCCATCGCGACTAAGGCAGTGAACCTGACTTCTAGTCTAGTGCTACGGTCAGGACCGATGGATCGTGAAACTAGCGACGGACCATCGCCCAAACTGTCACAGACGAGGCAGAGAGTTCAGGTTCTAGCCAAGTGCGACGGTCAGGACCGACGGACCGTCGAGCCAGCGACAGACCGTTGCCACTTTTGATCAGCGATTTTAAGCCATTTTTAAAAGGGTATTTGGGTTTTTTCCACCCATTTTAACCCCTACATATACCAGACCAGAGATCATAACTTCAGTATTCTTCCACAACACCAAATTATGGTTTCTCTCAAATATCAATCCCCAAGAACAAGAAACCCTAGGTATTTAATCCAACGTTAAGAATTCAAGCTTTCTTCCACTAATCTTTAAGAAATTATCTACCCAGGTATGTCAAGTGTTGATTCATGGGTTCCTTTCACCCATGAAGCTCAAGAAATCCTATTTAAAATATAAACTTTAGATTCCATGGTATGAATTGAATTATATCCATGTTTATATTGTTGTTTGATTTTCAAGTTGAAATCTTTAATGACTATCATGAAAATATGTTAGCATGTGGTTGAAGTTCTTGCATTGGAAGTATAAAATCTTGCCATGATGTATTATTTCAATATTCATGCCTAAGCCTAAAGATATGCATGTAAGGTGTTTGATAAAATGCCTAAGAGAATAGGAATTATGCCTTGTGACTCATTTGTGACCAAAATTTATGAATCCATGTTTCTCTCTTATGTTTGATATGACTGCCACATTATTATTATGCTTCGTAATGGATTGACGTAATGCTCATGAGCTTAGGCTTATGAAATTATGATATGTTTACATGCATTTCTATTTATGTGTAAGCTTATACGAATACTTTATGAAAATCCCCAATGATTGTACTATGAATTATTGACTATGGTCATGTGTCAAGAAGTGTCATATCTTGTCAATTTTATGCTATCGAGTCCTGGGGGTACTTGTACCCGATAATTTAGCTCTGTACCTAGAGCCAGTGTCATATTTTCAAGATACTCTCAGTCAAGCCATATTCAGTAGAATTCAGTCTGTCTCATGACTCAGGAAAACTCAGTAATCTCAGTCAGTTATCAGATCTCAGTAATATTCCGCCAGTCAACGAAACTCAGTGAACTCAGTTCAGTCTGTTCAGTATAATTAATTCAGCGTCTAATTAGATGACAGTAGAATTTAGCACCGAGTGAGCCCAAGGATGGGAATCACTTGTTATTAGAGGGTGTGATTTTTAGAAGCAATCCCTGCGCTCCAAAACTACATAGCCAGTATAGGTTGAGACATCAAACCTGCTAGTTGAGGGTAAATGAGGTGGGTTAAACTATTATATAAGGGTCCCGCCATTCTTCTTAGAGTACCAGTTAGATGAGGGATTACTCACAGCTTGTCCTTACCAGTGGTGCAGTACTGACACCCTTCCAATTGGGGTTACAGATTGGACCCCAACTCAATTATATTATCTCATTTAGGGCATATCGGTTAAATAACTACTTCCCACAGTTACATTCTCAGTCTTAGTCTCAATAATAGAACTCATATAGTTCTACAGAATTTAGGACTATTAGATGCAGTCACCCAGTTTAGTACGGAACTCAGCTAGTTCTTTCAGAAATAGGACTGTTAGACACAGTCATTCAGATAATAGTATATCAGTTATATGAAACTTATGTTATCAGTATTCAGATTTAGTGATGTCATGATCTCAGTTACAGTTTACATATTCATGAATGTATTCTCACGTTCATGTTATTCATTCAGTTAGTATTGTTCATGCTTATAAACCCCTTGCATTCAGCCTACTTCACTTGCATACCATTACATTCAATTGTACTGACGTATTTGCATTATGGTGTTTTATACCATAGGTTCAGAAGTATGAGCTCCAGAGCATACTTAGTAGATCAGACATTTAGTAGCCATACTAGCAGTGAGCCCTCATCATTCGAGGATAGCATGATTATTTTATTACTTTATTATTTCTGTATTTCAGAGTTAGTTGGGGACATGTCCCATCAACTCTACAGTTTTTAGACAGTTTAGAGGCTTCTAGACTATAACATGTTCAGATAGTTATTTCAGCTTTATCTTGGTATTGATATACCGTATTTTCAGATGTTATGTTTTATCAGATATTTGAACCTTATGGCCTTTCAGCCTTTTTCCGTATTTATACAGTATATTATGCAGTGCCTAGTTACAGATATCGATCATGGGTTTGCTTGTGGTCCTTCGGGGTCATGAGCATCGTGTAGCATTTCGGATACCAGATTCGGAGCGTTACAGTTAGCCACTATCAATGTCCTCCACCGTAATTGATTTATCTTGAATCATCTTTTCTATTTCTCTTTTCAAAGTATGACAATTTTCAATACTGTGACCTTGAACATTAGAACGATATGCACATCATACATTAGGATCAAAATTTCTTGAATGCGGGTCAGGAGTATACCCAAGAAGAGGAGTGATCATGCCCATTGTACTAATCTCTAGAACAGACTGGCATATGATTATCCAATTAGCGTGAAACTATCCCCAGGCTTCTGCCTCTTTTCATTATTTGACTTGGATCGAACATCGGGCCTAGCAGGGATTTGATATATTTATAGAGTTGGAGGGTGACTCTGAGGAGTTGGTGCCTACCATTATAAGTAAGAAGGGAGTTGAGCATATGGTCATGTGCTATATACTGGTATGTAGGTAGGGATATGAAGTATAATGGATTTTGGGAGTGATTATATAGATCTTGGGTTTGAACTTGGGCTTGAGACTAAGGATAACGACGACATGGTCTTCTTGGTCGTGTCCATTGTCCAACTACAATAACCGCTGCATCTTTCTCATTCTTCTTTCCTCCAGTTTCCATTAATTGATTGTAATATTGTCCCAAATATTTCACAGATTCCTCATGTCTATCTTGCTCCTCAAATTTTGACATCTCAAGAATTGGAGGAAGTTAAGCACTTGAAGACATGCCCCAATTTTTGTATAAAACAACTTCTTTACCCGCAGATCCTAGGAAACTTTTCATAGCATTTTCTGCACTCTTCATTTTTCTAGATTGAGCCTCTGGATCTTTTGGCACATTAGGTTTTTTGTTAAGAAATTTTGGTGGTCTATCTAACTTAAAAGTAGGCTCAGGAGTATAGCAATGATCACCAAGAGTATAGAACATGCATTCATTAGCAGCCTGAGGAAGCACAACCATTAAGCGGATAGCCAATGTGGAAGCCTTAGTAAAGGATTGAGCAACAAAATCACATATGACATATGGTATTGTGAACGTACAGGCTTATACTGAGGAGCTAGAGAAAGAGTGGTGGAAGTATTGGGATGCAGTTGACGGGGAGATTCTGAGACATATGGTGCATCAACAATAGTATGAGACTGACTTTGCAATTGTGATGGAAAACTCAAGGTATTTGTAGGATCAATAATGGGGAATGGAGGAGGAGGCAACCCACTAGCCTAAGCTCGATTCATTTCCGTCATTTGTTGTCTTAGTCTCTTATTCTCTTACTTTAAACTCTCATTTCCCTGACTCTTTGTTTGATCCATGATGTCACTCTTTATATCCTTGTTGAACACAACTAACCCTTCCTTGGATTTGGTGTGATGTGGAGGATCAGTCAGAACGCCACAAACCAACCACCTTAAACTAACTGAACAAGAGATAACAAATGCGTTAGAGTTCAACACTTTCTCAAAAAAAAATTTCTTTTTTTTTTCTTTTGAAAAGATCACCGGACCCAAGAAGGGAGTCTACGTGTCTCATTCCCGAGAGAGGAGAATTAGGTGTGCGTAGTTTGTGAAATTTTGGCGCAACATGGCCGATCAAACTCTCTTCCCCTTTTTCTTAAAATTTTGAGAAGAAAAGAAAATAACAAATTGTCAAATGAATTGATGAAAATCTTTTTGAATTTTTTAGTTTTAAAATCCTATAAAAAAATGAAACCTATGATCACCAAAGAAAATCTTTTTGGGCTTTCGATTTTGAATTTCATATGAAAATGAAACTTGAACCTATTAAAGAAATTTTTCTTTTTGTAGTTTTGTTTTAAAGGTATATATGAAACACCTACTCTAAATGAAGAGTGAAAAAAATCTTTTTGAATTTTTTAAATAAGGTCACCGAATCCTAGAAGGGTTGCCTACGTATCTCACTTCTGAAAGTGTAGAATCAGGTGTGTGTAGTTCGTCCAGATAGGACAGTTAAGGATTAAACAACAAACTAAACCTTGACGTAAGAGACACAGTCAAAGACAGATGTCATGCCCTATTTCAAACCGGTTGAAACAGCACACAACGTATGGTGACTAGTGTCGTGACTCTGGGGTTTTGAAAATTATTTTTTTTAGAGTAGCCACCTAACTTTTTAGGAAAATTAGGGAAATTTTTTTTTTATTTTTTATGTAAAACTCTGTTTTGGTCTATCGAAAACATTTTGAGATTCTGAGTAAGGGTTTTGGTTACTCGAGGGGAAGTTGTTAGGCACCCCTCAGAGCTTATCCGAAGATAGTCCTTACACTTAGTTTAGGAAAATATTTAGAAGATTTATTACTTCGTTATTTGCTAAAATTGTGTAAACTTTATTATTTTTCTTGAGAAAAATGAACCCAAGGTATATAAAAATATACCACTACAATTTACAAGGACGTAATGTAGTTATTACGAAAATATGTTTTCAAAAAATAATAAAAAGATGAGCAGTATTTTTAGGTGTATTAGAAAGCATAAAGTTTATGATTATATGAAAAATGTGTTTATGAATATATAACGTTAAATATGTGAATAAAGTGAAAGAAAATATGCTTTTAAAGTGTGTAAGAACCTATTTAACATAATCATAAATATGTGTATATATTTAGAAATATTTGAGAAAGATATGAAAATTCCTTTGACTCGTGAGGCTTTGATAGATTGAAATTAAGAAAAATAAATGTAATAATATGTGATGGGGCTTAAATAACATATGGACCGTAATAATAACAATTAAACTAACATTTATAGTAATTATGGTAAGTAATTATAGATAAAATAATAATAATAATTGTAAAGTATACCTTGCATGCGGTAGCATAAATATATATATACCTTTCATTTTGGAGGGCTTCAAAGTTTGAGAGCTTAAAAATTAGTATCAAGAAGACGTATAAAAGTAAACTAAAACGTTAAGACTATTAAGCCAACATTGATGAATATGTTTCTTCTTTTTTTTTTTTTTTTCTAAAAATATGAATTTAGCTATTTGTCGTCACCTCACAATGGTATTAAAATACTTATTCGTCTTTAAGGATGGTGACGTTTATTTTATATATATAAAATAAATCATGGCAAATACTTAGTGTCTTTAAAAGGGCAGCCAAATTTAGAGTTCCGGAGATCCCATTTTTAAGAAAAAAAAATTATTTCCCACGCGTATTAGTAACGTGTTAATTGTTAGAATAACATTAGCCGCGTTTAAGGAGAGTCAACAAATATAAAAGCAAAGTAAGGACAATAAACTAATAATACTATCTCAAGCAATTTATAACAAAGGAAATGGATTAGTTTATAATATTATGCTAAAATGACATAATAAGAAGTAAAGGGAAAAGACTAAGAGATACTAGGTTCCTAAAGAAGTTCAAACTTCTATCCCACGCGACACTGAGGCTTTTGCGATCCTAGTAGCGATCGACCCGATAGTTGGGTCAAAGTGAATTTTGAATGAAGCTTCATTTCCCAAACTCACATGAAAAGTAAAGAGGATAAAGATTAGAAATCAAATTTGGGTGAAACAAATGAACAACAAAATACAACTTATGACCGAATCAATTGAGCTAGACATAAGAAAATTAATACTATTAGATGAAGTTTAACGGAATAAAATAATGGGGTATGGATTAAGAGCATAAAAGGGGATAACTCTAATAATTTTTGAGACGCAGACGCTTAATATGGCTTCAAACTTGATCAATTCAAAATCAAACACATCTTTCATAGACTAACCGAATATCAGTACCAGTAAAATAACTAAGTGGATAAACTATCACACTACAATGCGGTATAATTTAGTTAGACTACCTTAATTTGAATTGTAAGAAACAAAAGGAACAAAGGCTCTGTGCATGTGCATCTATCTGGGAATAAACAATGGCATTTCCATATGACCCTAATCCAATTATATGCGTGTAGGGGTGCTTATCGGGCAGATCGGACGGATAATTAGGCTTACTGATTTGGCTTAATGATTATCAATTTTAAAATATAATAATCCACTAATTTAAACTTGTGGCATGTTTGAAACTATCCTTTTGCCATCCAAAAAACATTATCAACGTGTGAAGATAATTAGAAAAAAAAAAGAAAACTTCACTTGCGATTGTTGAACCAGATTCCCAGGGCCAATAAATTGAACTTACTATTTAGCAAAGAAAAGAGTGAAAGAAGTTTAAAACTTTTGAACAATTAGCTGCACTTATTATCTTTTCATGAGATCTTTCAAGATAGTAACACGTTGATTATTGCAAAGATGACCAGAAAACACATTTCTGTTAAGAGAGATCATTAAAGGTGCAACAACTAAATTTCCAACAAAATGAATTATTCATGTCCGAGCTATAGCTATTACTTAGTTTAAATTTTCGCTAGACTCAAGAACTCGAAACAGATTGGCGATAGCAACAATATTTCAACCAAAACTACAAGAATACCAATAAAACAAGCTTAAGGTCTCTCTTACTGCAAAGAAGGTGGATACGAGTAATTAGTTAATATGGAAAACACAAAAACCTTGTCAAAACATACTCAAATAATGAAAAAAGTAAAGGAAACGGGAAAAGGGTGTACATTGCTTGCAATAAGATCAATTCTATCTGTCATGAATATCAAACAAAAATATGCAGTGACAGCAAAATGGATCATAATTCATAGCTAGTCCTATTTCAAAGTTTTTAAAACGGCATAGTATTTTTCGTCAAGCTCGAAAACTGAAGATGTTCAAAATATGTACAGTGAACCAGGGAGATAACTTAGTAGCCTCTTCCATGACTAATACTCCACAAATTTCACAACGGACGGCCAAAAAACACTTAGCTTTAAGCATTTTAGAACCCTTCCGTGATAAACTAAGAGCTTCTAGCATCTTGCAAATGCAACAATTAAACGAAGACATAGCTAAGATGCTATCACCATATTAAAAGCATCCATGCCGGTATCAAATTGACATTAAGCAGTCCACCAAGTATATATTGGGAAAAAAAAAAAAACTTAAAGCTCCAAGTAAAAGATGATAAAATATTTTTATTTATTCAAGAATGGAATGTGTGCGGAGAAAGGGAAAGAGCATATCCATATTAACTTGGTGATTGAAACATAAGTCATTAAGGATGTTACCAGGAAAGCTAGAAATTGACGTCTAACCTTATGAAAATCTTACTCAAAAGTGAGTCATTAGCCATAAATAACAAAAAATTTAACACCAAACTGTTGGGTTCAAAGTATATGAAAAAGTGTGAATGAAAAATAGAGGAAAAATGATGGAGAGAAGGGAGACACTAATTTAGAAAGTGTACTCCCAAATTGAAAAGTTCACTCTTTCTCCCACATTGGTGGAAGAAGAGAACTTGTGAGTGTTTAAAATAAGGAACACTTACTCCACATGGTAAGTGAGGCAAGAAATAAGAGATGCCTTGAGCCTTCGTTGTCGTTGCTTGTTCAGCTCGGCTTTGGATTTGGAAAATGATTGATAAGATCTATCTTTTTGGACAAAATTTATTTGACAGAAATTCAGTTCGAAAATACCAAAGGTAAAAACACAACTTTTTTTTTTTTTTGTGTTTTGATACTCCATTTATATGCATGCATGCAGATTCTGAAACAGTGTTTCGAAAAAGTGCAGTGCTAAAACGAAGGGATGCAACCCTTCAACGAAATGACACACTAATTCATGAAATAGTATGCCTGTTCGAAAAAGACACATTCTTTGGACGAACAGGCATGGATTTTCCAGAAAGATCACACCTTTTAAGTGAACCATTGCCACTTTTCAGAAGAGGCACATTTTGGCAATATAAACCTTCTTTCATCCACAGGTTTAGGTACGAATTTTTCTGAAATACAAACTCTCTTCTTGTCTTGAAAAACTTTCTGTGTGATCTATCAAACCATTGAGTGAGTTCGCTGAATCCAACAATTTGAGGTACTGCTATTGTTCGAATTGAAGGCCATTTTATCCTGGGAGGAAGATTCCAAAACCTTGGGTATAGTAAGGGAAATTATTCCTTAAGGACACTCCATGAATTCAGAGGACTTGGTCTTAAATTCTGTTTCATCTCTTTTCTGAATCTTAACACACTTCTTAGATAGATTATTCGTAATCTAGTGTTGAAGGTGTTACGGAACTTCATAAGTGTTCTTTTCTTGGACTTGAACTAGTGTTGAAGTTTGTGTTTCTTATATACAGATTCTTGCACCCAAATACATAAAAGATAACACTCTTAAGGATTTTTTTTTTTTTAGAATCTATATTACTTGTTTTTGGAGATTAAAGCTTTAAGCTTTCTACTCCGTTTGAACTTAACTATTGATTCGAAGACATAAAATCTTCATCACAAGTTAAAGATCATTCGGTTGACGATTGAAAGTCATAAAAACTTCATCATTAACTAGAAACAAGAAGAAGAATTTAAAGTTACTTAACTTTATAAATAGTATTTTGAAAAATACTAAAATATATTGTCTTGTGGTGACAGAAAAAATGAGTAACGAAAGTCAAATGCAAGATGTGGCTACGACTGTGGGGTCAACTAGCATTGCTTCAACAAGTCGAGAAAATGCTTTGCAACCAATGGCACCTGCGGAGAAGCCTAGAAAATTTACGGGCATTGACTTTAAGCGATGGCAGCAAAAGATGTTCTTTTACCTCACCACTCTATGCCTTCAAAGGTTCACTAGTGAGGATACTCCTGATGTGCCGAACCTCGGACAAAGAGAATTTCATGATTGTAGAAGCTAGGAAACACTCGGACTTCCTTTGTAGGAATTATATATTGAGTGGTATCCAAGACGACCTCTACAATGTTTACAGTGGAACTAAGACATGAACTAAGACATCAAAGGAATTATGCAGGGCATTAGAACGAAAATACAAGATAGAGGATGCGGGAATTAAGAAATTCTTTGTTGCAAGGTTCTTGGACTTTAAAACGATAGATAGCAAATCGGTTGTCTCTCAAGTGCAGAAATTGCAAGTAATCATCCACGATCTCATAGCAGAAGATATAACTTTGAAAAATACCTTAGTTGAATAAATTGAAAATGTTCTTAGTACTCACATAAACTATTTTGTAGGTCTGATTGTGAATGATGCATTTTAAGTAGCAACGATCATTCAGAAGCTACCATCTATGTGGAAAGACTTCAAAAACTACTTGAAGCACAAACAAAAGAAGATGACTATCGAAGATCTTATTGTCTGACTACGTATTAAAGAGGATAATAAGGCTGCCGAGAGAAGGTCAAAAGGGAATTCTACAATTAATGGAGCACATATTGTAGAAGATGACCAAAAAAATTCTAAGAAAAGGAAGAAAGTTGAACAAGGAAGCCATCAACCTAAGAAGAAATTCAAGGGAAAGTGCTTCAACTGTGGTAAGATTGGCCATAAGTCCACGGATTGTCGTGTCCCTAAGAAAGGCAAGAAAAAGGACCAAGCAAATATGATTGAGTCCAACAAAGAATGTGATGATCTATGTGCTATGTTTTCAGAATGAAACTTGGTGGGGAATCCTCGCGAGTGGTGGATGGATTCTGGTGCCACCCACCATGTTTGTGCCAACAAAGAGTTGTTTTCGTCATTCGCTCTGGCTCAAGTAGAAGAAATGATATACATGGCTAACTCCGCTACGGATAAGGTAGAAGGAACAGGAAAAGTGGGCTTGAAAATGACTTTAGGAAAGGTCTTGACACTTAACAATGTCTTGTACATTCTTAAATTACGTAGGAACTTGACTTTTGTTTCACTTCTAGACAAGAACGGATTCAAACATGTAACTGTTTCTGAAAAAATTATAATTAGCAAAGGAGAAGTGTATGTAGGGAAAGGCTATCTCACCGAGGGCCTTTATAAGATAAATGTAATGAATGTTGAAATAAATAAAAGTTCAAATTCTTCTTACTTACTTGAGTCTTATAATTTATGGCATGAACGTTTAAGCCATGTTAATTACAAAACGTTAAGAAAATTGATTAACTTAGAAGTTTTGCCAAACTTTGAGTGCAATAAATCAAAGTGTTAAACGTGTGTGGAATCAAAGTATGAAAAATATCCTTATAAGTCCGTTGAAAGAAATTCCAATCATTTAGACTTAGCACACACTGACATTTGTGATATGAAGTCAACACCATCACATGGTGGAAAAAGTATTTCATATCTTTTATTGACGATTGGACTAGATATTGTTATGTCTACTTGCTAAATAGTAACGATGAAGTAATATATACGTTTAGGCAATACAAAACTGAAATAGAAAATCAGTTAGAGAAAAAGATAAAAATAATAAGAAGTGATAGGGACGGAGAATGTGAATCTCCCTTCGCCGAAATATGTGTAGAGAATGGAATTGTCCATCAAATTACAGCCCCGTATTCACCTCAATCTAACGGAACTACGGAAAGAAAAAACCAAACTTTGAAGGAAATAATGAATGCCTTGCTTATAAGTTCTGGTTTACCGCAAAACTTGTGGGGGGATGCTATCCTTATAGCAAATCGTATACTCAATAGAGTTTCCCATAGTAAGACACAATCAATTCCTTATGAAAAATGGAAAGGAAGGATACCCAACTTAAAATATTTCAAAGTGTGGGGGTGTCTAGCAAAGGTCCAAGTTCCTATGCCTAAAAGGGTTAAGATAGGACCTAAGACTGTGGACTGCGTGTTCATAGGATATGCTAAAAGCAGTAAAGCATGTCGGTTTTTAGTTCATAAATCCAAACATCCAGATATAAATAAAAATACGATAATTGAATTAGATAATGTTGAATTCTTTGAAAATATTTACTCGTATACAACTAGACATGAACAGTCTAGTGGAGGGTCTAAACGACCTCGAGATGAACCAAGTGAGAATGTACATAATAAACAGAATCCAAGACGTAGTACACATCAAAGAACTTATACTATATTTGGATCAGATTTTGTAACATTTCTCTTAGAAAATGAGCCTCAAACATTTAAAGAATTGATGTCGTCTTCGGACTAATCCTTTTGGAAAGAGACAGTCAATAGTTAGATTGATTCAATCTTAAGCAACCATACATGGGAATTGGTTGATATTCCTCCAGGAAATAAACCTGTAGGTTCTAAATGGGTCTTCAAAAGGAAAATGAAAACGGATGGTACAATTGATAAATACAAGGCAAGACTTGTAGTAAAAGGCTTCAAACAAAAAGGTCTTGATTACTTTGATACACACTCTCCAGTAACAAGAATAACATCGATTCGAATGTTAATTGCCTTGGTGGCGGTATATGGTCTTAGAATCCATCAATGGATATGAAAAGCGTATACCTAAACAGAGAATTGGAGGAAGAAATTTACATGGAACAGCCTGAAGGTTGTGTGGTTCTAGGTAAGAAAAATAAGGTGTCTAAACTTATTAAGTCATTGTATGGACTAAAGCAAACACCTAAACAATGGCATGCGAAGTTTGACCAAACCATGTTGGAAAATAGGTTCAAGATAAATGAATGTGATAAATGTGTTTATATTAAAGACACTCCAAATCACCAAGACATTGTTTTTTATATGTGAATGATATGTTGATCATCAGTAGACAAATTTCTGACATAAATGCAACAAAATGAATGCTCGAGAGTAAGTTTGATATGAAAGACCTTGGAGTTGCGGATATGATCTTAGGAATAAGAATCTATAGAACTCTACAAGGGTTGACATTGTCACAGTCTCATTATATCGAAAATGTACTTGAAAAATTCAAGTATATGGAATTCGCTATTGCCAAGACTCTATTGGATGTGAGCTTTGCACTTCGAAAGAATGAAGGTGAAAGCAACTCACAATTGAAGTACGCAAGAATATTGGGATGCTTAATGTATATGATAAACTGTACCCGACCAGACATAGCATGTGCTATTAGTAAATTGAGTCGGTACACGAGCATTCCCAACAAAACTCATTGGATGGCAATGAAAAGAGTTTTGGGGTATTTTAAATACACTCAAGACTATGCCTTGCATTATAATAAATATCCCACGGTACTCGAAGGATATAGTGATGGAAATTGGATCACCGGATCGAATGAAGTAAAATCTAAAAGTGGATATGTATTTACTATCGGTGGAGGAGTAGTCTCTTGGAAATTATCCAAACAGACTTGTATCGCTCGCTCTACAATAGAATTTGAATTTATCACATTGGATAAAGCCGGTGAAGAAGCAGAATGGCTCCGAAATTTCTTGGAAGATATTTATTATTGGCCTAAACCAATGGCACCAGTATGTATAAACTATGATAGCCAAGCGGCAATACGTAAGGCAGGGAGCATGATGTACAACGATAAATCTCATCACATACGATGAAGACATAATACTGTTAGGGAACTTCTCTTTAGTGGAATTATCACCGTTGACTATATAAAGTCAAAGGATAATGTGTCGAAGAGAAGGAGTGGAAAGGACATTCAAGGAAATGGGTTTAAGGCCTAGGACGAGTCAACATAGCGGTAACTCTACCTAGTAGACTGGATATCCCAAGAACTAGGTTCAAGGAGATCAAACAAAGTTGTGTCTGACAGGTTCAACATTATTAATTACCCAACCCATTCTCATGATGTAGACATTGTGTAGTAAATAAGCATAAGACTTAAAGTGAAAAGTCTTTTAATGATTATCTAAATTTGGTAAATTTGACCAAATAGTTTAATCTATAGGATTGAATATTTAGAAATCACGTATGTGAGGGCGAAGTGGAAGTTGCTTTAAGGAGAATGTTAGTAAAGGCCTATTATCTAAGCTCTCATGAAAGCAGGACGTGTTCATGGCTGAAAAGAATAAAATCGTGAGAACCATAAACGGTAAAAGGCTGGTTGTGTGATATGTGTTGTCTAGTGTACACTAAAGCTCGAAGGTTCAAAGATATCAAATCTACCGATTGACCGAGTGCATCCGATGTATGTTCACTACGGAAGTTCAAAGGGAAACCCACTTATCCAGATGCAATCAGTCTTTGCTTATGATCACATACTTGTCCGTAAAAAATAGCCATTTTCCATTCATGTGGGGGGTTTTTGGGTTCAAAGTATATGAAAAAGTATGAATGGAAAATGAAGGAAAAATAGCGGAGAGAAGGGAGATACTAATTTAAAAAGTGTACACTCAAATTGAAAAGTTCACTCTTTCTCCCACATTGGTGAAAGAAAAGAACTTGTGAGTATTTAAAATAAGAAACACTTACTCCACATGGTAAGTGAGGCAAGAAATAAGAGATGCCACGCGATGTCATTATCTTTGCTCTCTCGGCTCAATTTCGGCTTCGGCTTCAGCTTCAGATTTGGATTTGGATTTGGATTTGTCAAATGATCTATCGATGAGATCTATCTTTTTGGACAAAGTTTATTTGACAGAAATTCAAAAATTCAGTTCAAAAATACCATAGGAAAAAACAATTTTTTCTGTGTTTTGATACTCCATTTATATGCATGCATGTAGATTCCGAAACAGTGTAGTACTGAAATGAAGGGATGCAACCTTCAACGAAATGACATACTGATTCATGAAATAGTATGCCTGTTCGAAAAAGATACATAAAGGTCACGCCTATTAAGTGAACCATTGCCACTTTTCAGAAGAGGCATATGTTGGCCATATAAACCTACTTTCATCCATAGGTTTAGGTACGAATTTTTCTAAAATACAAACTCTCTTCTTGTTCCTATGCTTAAAAGGGTTAAGATAGGACCTAAGACTGTGCACTGCATGTTCATAGGATATGCTAAAAGCAGTAAAACATGTAGGTGTTTAGTTCGTAAATACAAACATCCAGATATAAATAAAAATACGGTAATTGAATCAAATAATGCTGAAATCTTTGAAAATATTTACCCGTATAAAACTAGACATGAACAGTCTAGTGGAGGGTCTAAACGACCTCGAGATGAACCAAGTGAGAATGTACATAATGAAGAGAATCCAAGATGTTGTACACGTCAAAGAACTTATACTACGTTTGGATCAGATTTTTTAATATTTCTCTAAGAAAATGAGCCTCAAACATTTAAAGAAGCGATGTCATCTTTGGACTAATCATTTTGGAAAGAGACAGTCAATAGTGCGATTGATTTAATCTTAAGCAACCATACGTGGGAATTGGTTTTTCATCCTCTAGGAAATAAACCTTTAGGTTCTAAGTGGATCTTCAAAAGGAAAATAAAAATGGATGGTACTATTGACAAATATAAGGCAAGACTTGTAGTAAAAGGATTCAAATAAAAAGGTCTTGATTACTTTGATACATACTCACCAGTAATAAGAATAACATCGATTCGAATATTAATTGCCTTGGTGGCGGTATATGGTCTTGAAATCCATCAATGGATGTGAAAATCGCATTCCTAAACGGAGAATTGGAGGAAGAAATTTCCATGGAACTGCCTGAAGGTTGTGTGGTTCTAGGAAAGGAGAATAAGGTGTGTAAACTTATTAAGTCGTTGTATGGACTAAAGTAAGAACCTAAACAATGGCATGTGAAGTTTGACCAAACCATGTTGGCAAACAGGTTCAAGATAAATGAATGTGATAAATGTGTTTATATTAAAGACACTTCAAATCACCAAGACATTGTTTGTTTATATGTGGATGATATGTTATCATCAGTAGAGAAATTTTTGACATAAATGCAACAAAATGAATGCTCAAGAGTAAGTTCGATATGGAAGACCTTGGAGTTGTGGATGTGATCTTAGGAATAAGAATCCATAGAACTCTACAAGGGTTGGCATTGTCACAATCTCATTATATCGAAAATGTACTTCAAAAATTCAAGTTTATAGAATTCGGTATTGCCAAGACTCTATTGGATGTAAGCTTTGCACTTCGAAAGAATGAAGGTGAAAGTGACTCACAATTGAAGTACGCAAGAATATTGGGATGTTCAATGTATATAATAAACTGTACACGATCAGACATAGCATGTGCTATTAGTAAATTGAGTCGGTACACGAGCAATCCCAACAAAACTCATTGGATGGTAATGAAAAGAGTTTTGGGGTATTTTAAATACACTCAAGACTATGCCTTGCATTATAATAAATATCCTGCGGTACTCGAAGGATATAGTGATGCAAATCGGATCACCAGATAGATC
The DNA here is from genome assembly GCF_002878395.1 of Capsicum annuum. NCBI lineage: Eukaryota > Viridiplantae > Streptophyta > Magnoliopsida > Solanales > Solanaceae > Capsicum > Capsicum annuum. Next base: position 918,824 of record NW_025829669.1, on the reverse strand, counting down.
GAAGTAAAATCTAAAAGTGGATATGTATTTACTATCGGTGGAGGAGCAGTCTCTTGAAAATCATCCAAACAGACTTGTATTGCTCGTTCTATAATAGAATTTGAATATATCGCATGGGATAAAGCCGGTGAAGAAGCAGAATGGCTCCGAAGTTTCTTGGAAGATATTTATTATTAACCTAAGCCAGTGGCACCAGTATGTATACACTGTGATAGCCAAGCGGCAATAGGTAGGGCAGGGAGCGTGATGTACCACGGTAAATCTCATCACATACGATTAAAACATAATACTATTAGGGATCTTCTCTTCAGTGGAATTATCACCGTTGACTATGTAAAGTCAAAGGACAATGTGATGGATCCACTAACAAAAGACATATCTAGAGAAGGAGTGGAAATGACATCTAAGAAAATCGGTTTAAGGCCTAGGACGAGTCAATATAGTGGTAACTCTACCTAGTAGACTAGATATACCAAGAGCTAGGTTCAAGGAGATCAAACAAAGTTGTGTCTGATAGGTTTAACGTTGTTAATTACCCAACCCATTCTCATGATGTAGACATTGTGTAGTAAACAAGCATAAGACTTAAAGTGAAAAGTCTTTTAATGATTATCTAAATTTGCCAAATTTGTCCAAATAGTTTAATCTATAAGATTGAATATTTAGAAATCACGTATGTGAGGGCGAAGTGGAAGATGCTTTAAGGAGAATGTTAGTAAAGGCCTATTATCTAAGCTCTCATGAAATCGGGACGTGTTCATGGATGAAAAGAATAAAATCGTGAGAACCATAAATGGTAAAAGGCTGGTTGTGTGACATGTGTTGTCTAGGTGTACACTAAAGCTCGAAGGTTCAAAGATATCAAATCTACCGATTGACCGAGTGCATCCGATGTATGTTCACTACAGAGAGTTCAAAGGAAAACCCACTCATCTGGATGCAATCAGTCTTTGCTTATGATCATATACTTATCCGTAAAAATTTTACAGACCCGCTTATCCAGATGCAATCAGTCTTTGCTTATGATCACATACTTGTCCGTAAAAAATAGCCATTTTCCATTCATGTGGGGGATTGTTGGGTTCAAAGTATATGAAAAAGTATGAATGAAAAATAAATGAAAAATGGCGGAAAGAAGGGAGACACTAATTTAAAAAGTATACACTCAAATTGAAAAGTTCACTCTTTCTCCCACATTGGTAAAAGTAGAGAACTTGTGAGTATTTAAAATAAGAAACACTTACTCCACATGGTAAGTGAGGCAAGAAATAAGAGATGCCTCGCGATGTCATTATCTTCGCTCGCTCGGCTCAATTTCGGCTTCGGCGTCAGCTTCAGATTTGGATTTGGATTTGGATTTGTCAAATGATCAATCGATGAGATCTATCTTTTTGGACAAAGTTTATTTGACAGAAATTCAAAAATTCAGTTCAAAAATACCAAAGGAAAAAACACAACTTTTTCTGTCTTTTGATTCTCTATTTATATGCATGCATGTAGATTCCGAAACAGTGTTTCAAAACAGTATAGTACTGAAATGAAGGGATGCAATCTTCAATGAAATGACACACTGATTCATGAAATAGTATGCCTGTTCATAAAAGATACATTCTTTGGATGAACAGACATGGCTGTTCCAGAAAGGTCATGCCTTTTAAGTGAACCATTGCCACTTTTCAGAAGAGGCATATATTGGCTATATAAACCTGCTTTTATCCATAGGTTTAGGTACGAATTTTTCTAAAATACAAACTCTCTTCTTGTTCCTATGACTAAAAGGGTTAAGATAGGACCTAAGACTGTGCACGATGTGTTCATAGGATATGCTAAAAGCAGTAAAGCATGTAGGTTTTTAGTTCATAAATCCAAACATCCAGATATAAATAAAAATACGGTAATTGAATCAAATAATGCTGAATTCATTGAAAATATTTACCTGTATAAAACTAGACATGAACAGTCTAGTGGAGGGTCTACACGACCTCGAGATGAACCAAGTGAGAATGTAAATAATGAAGAGAATCCAAGATGTTGTACACGTCAAAGAACTTATACTACGTTTGGATCAAATTTTGTAATATTTCTCTTAGAAAATGAGCCTCAAACATTTAAAGAAGTGATGTCGTCTTCGGACTAATCCTTTTTGAAAGAGACAGTCAATAGTGAGATTGATTTAATCTTAAGCAACCATACATGGGAATTGGTTTATCTTCCCTAGGAAATAAACCTTTAGGTTCTAAATGGATCTTCAAAAGGAAAATAAAAACGGATGGTACTATTGACAAATATAAGGAAAGGCTTATTGTAAAAGGATTCAAACAAAAAGGTCTTGATTACTTTGATACATACTCGCTAGTAACAAGAATAACATCGCATGTTAATTGCCTTGGTGGCGGTATATGGTCTTGAAATCCATCAATGAATGTGAAAATCGCATTCCTAAACGGAGAATTGGAGGAAGAAATTTACATGGAACTGCCTGAAGGTTGTGTGGTTCTAGGAAAGGAGAATAAGGTGTGTAAACATATTAAGTCGTTGTATGGACTAAAGCAAGAACCTAAACAATGGCATGTGAAGTTTGACCAAACCATGTTGGCAAACAGGTTCAAGATAAATGAATGTGATAAATGTGTTTGTATTAAAGACACTCCAAATCACCAAGACATTGTTTGTTTATATATGGATGATATGTTGATCATCAGTAGAGAAATTTCTGACATAAATGCAACAAAATGAATGCTCGAGAGTAAGTTCGATATGAAAGACCTTGGAGTTGCAGATGTGATCTTAGGAATAAGAATCCATAGAACTCTACAAGGGTTGGCATTGTCACAATCTCATTATATCGAAAATGTACTTCAAAAATTCAAGTATATGGAATTCGGTATTGCCAAGACTCCATTGGATGTAAGCTTTGCACTTCGAAAGAATGAAGGTAAAAGCGACTCACAATTGAAGTACGCAATAGTATTGGGATGTTTAATGTATATAATAAACTGTACACGACCAGACATAGCATGTGCTATTAGTAAATTGAGTCGGTACATGAGCATTCCCAACAAAACTCATTGGATGGCAATGAAAAGAGTTTTGGGGTATTTTAAATACACTCAAGACTATGCCTTGCATTATAATAAATATCCTGCGGTACTCGAAGAATATAGTGATGCAAATCGGATCACCAGATAGATCAAAGTAAAATCTAAAAGTGGATATGTATTTACTATCGGTGGAGGAGCAGTCTCTTGGAAATCATCCAAACAGACTTGTATTGCTCGCTCTACAATGAAATTTGAATTTATCGCATTGGATAAAGCCTATGAAGAAGCATAATTGCTCCAGAATTTCTCGAAAGATATTCTTTATTAGCCCAAACTAGTGGCACCAGTATGTATACACTGTGATAGCCAAGCGGCATAGGTAGGGTAGGGAGCATAATGTACAATGGTAAATCTCATCGCATACGACGAAGACATAATACTGTTAGGGAACTTCTCTTTAGTGAAATTATCACCGTTGACTATGTAAAGTCAAAGGATAATGTGTCGAATCCACTAACAAAAGGCCTATCTAGAGAAGGAGTGGAAAGGACATCCAAGGAAGTGGGTTTAAGGCCTAGGACGAGTCAACATGGCTGTAACTCTACCTAGTAGACTGGATATACCAAGAGCTAGGTTCAAGGAGATCAAACAAAGTTTTTTCTAACAGGTTCAACATTGTCAATTACCCAACCCATTCTCATGATGTAGACATTTTGTAGTAAACAAAAGTGAAAAGTCTTTTAATGATTATCTAAATTTGATAGATTTGACCAAATAGTTTAATCTATAGGATTGAATATTTAGAAATCACGTATGTGAGGGCGAAGTGGAAGCTGCTTTAAGGAGAATGTTAGTAAAGGCCTATTATCTAAGCTCTCATGAAACTGGGACGTGTTCATGGATGAAAAGAATAAAACCGTGAGAACCATAAACGGTAAAAGGCTGGTTGTGTGACATGTGTTGTCTAGGTGTACACTAAAGCTCGAAGGTTCAAAGATATCAAATCTACCGATTGACTGAGTGCATCCTATGTATGTTCACTACAGAAAGTTCAAAGGGAAACCCACTTATCCAGATGCAATTAGTCTTTACGTATGATCACATACTTGTCCATAAAAATTTTACAAAAAAAAAAAAGCCATTTTCCATTTATGTGGGGGATTATTGGGTTCAAAGTATATGAAAAAGTATGAATGAAAAATGAAGGAAAAATGGCGGAGAGAAGGGAGACACTAATTTAAAAAGTGTACACTCAAATTAAAAAGTTCACTCTTTCTCCTACATTGTTGAAAGAAGAGAACTTGTGAGTATTTAAAATAAGGAACACTTACTCCACATGGTATGTGAGGCAAGAAATAAAAGATGCTTCGCGACGTCATTGTCGTCACTCTCTCGGATCGATTTCGGCTTCGGCTTCGGCTTCGATTTGGATTTGGATTTTGATTTGTCAAATGATCGATCGATGAGATCTATCTTTTTGGACAAAGTTTATTTGACAGAAATTCAAAAATTCAGTTCAAAAATACCAAAGGAAAAAACACAACTTTTTTCTGTCTTTTGATACTCCATTTATATACATGCATGTAGATTCCGAAACATTGTTTTGAAACAGTGTAGTACTAAAATGAAGGGATGCAACATTAACGAAATGACACACTGATTCATGAAATAGTATGCCTGTTCAAAAAATATACATTCTTTGGAAGAACAGACATGGCTTTTCTAGAAAGGTCACGCCTTTTAAGTGAACCATTGCCACTTTTTAGAAGAGGCATATGTTGGCTATATAAACCTGCTTTCATCTATAGGTTTAGGTATGAATTTTTCTAAAATACAAACTCTCTTCTTGTTCCTATGCCTAAAAGGGTTAAGATAGGACCTAAGACTGTGCACTGCGTGTTCATAGGATATGCTAAAAGCAGTAAAGCATGTAGGTTTTTAGTTCATAAATCCAAACATTCAGATATAAATAAAAATACAATAATTGAATTAGATAATGCTGAATTCTTTGAAAATATTACCCGTATAAAACTAGACATGAACAGTCTAGTGGAGGGTATAAACGACCTCGAGATGAACCAAGTGAGAATGTACATAATGAAGAGAATCCAAGATGTTGTACACGTAAAAGAACTTATACTATGTTTGGATTAGATTTTGTAACATTTCTCTTAGAAAATGAGCCTCAAATATTTAAAGAAGCGATGTCGTCTTCGGACTAATCCTTTTGGAAAGAGACAGTCAATAGTGAGATTGATTTAATCTTAAGCAACCATACATGGGAATTGGTTTTTCTTCTTCTAGGAAATAAACCTTTAGGTTCTAAATGGATCTTCAAAAGGAAAATAAAAACGAATGGTACTATTGACAAATATAAGGCAAGACTTGTAGTAAAAGGATTAAAACAAAAAGGTGCTGATTACGTTGATACATACTCACTAGTAACAATAATAACATCGATTCGAATGTTAATTGCCTTGGTGGCGGTATATGGTCTTGAAATCCATCAATGGATGTGAAACTCACATTCCTAAACGGAGAATTGGAGGAAGAAATTTACATGGAACTGCCTGAAGGTTGTGTGGTTCTAGGAAAGGAGAATAAGGTGTGTAAACTTATTAAGTCGTTGTATGGACTAAAGTAAGAACCTAAACAATGGCATGTGAAGTTTGACCAAGCCATGTTGGCAAACAGGTTCAAGATAAATGAATGTGATAAATGTGTTTATATTAAAGACACTCCAAATCACCAAGACATTATTTGTTTATATGTGGATGATATGTTGATCATCTGTAGAGAAATTTTTGACATAAATGTAATAAAATGAATGCTCGAGAGTAAGTTCGATATGAAAGACCTTGGAGTTGTGGATGTGATCTTAGGAATAAGAATCCATTGAACTCTACAAGGGTTGGCATTGTCACAATCTCATTATATCAAAAATGTACTTGAAAAATTCAAGTATAAGGAATTCGGTATTGCCAAGACTCCATTGGATATGAGCTTTGCACTTCAAAAGAATGAAGGTAAAAACGACTCACAATTGGAGTACGCAATAGTATTGGGATGATTAATGTATATAATAAACTGTACACGACCATACATAGCATGTGCTATTAGTAAATTGAGTCGGTACACGAGTAATCCCAACAAAACTCATTGGATGACAATGAAAAGAGTTTTGGGGGTATTTTAAATACACTCAAGACTATGCCTTGCATTATAATAAATATCCCGCAGTACTCGAAGGATATAGTGATGCAAATTGGATCACCGAATCGAATGAAGTAAAATCTAAAAGTGGATATGTATTTACTATCGGTGGAGGAGCAGTCTCTTGGAAATCATCCAAACAGACATGTATTGCTTGCTCTACAATAGAATCTGAATTTATCCCATTGGATAAAGTCGGTGAAGAAGCAGAATGGCTCTGAAATTTCTTGGAAGATATTTATCATTGGCCTAAACCAGTGGCACCAGTATGTATACGCTATGCTAGCCAAGCGGTAATAGGTAGGGCAGGGAGCATGATGTACAACGGTAAATCTCATCACATACGACGAAGACATAATATTGTTAGAAAACTTCTCTTTTGTGAAATTATCACTGTTTACTTTGTAAAGTCAAAGGATAATGTGTCGGATCCATTTACAAAAGGCCTATCTAGAGAAGGAGTGGAAAGGAAATCCAAGGGAATTGGTTTAAGGCCTAGGACGAGTAAACATGGCGGTAACTCTACCTAACAAACTGGATACCCCAAGAGCTAGGTTCATGGAGATCAAACAAAGTTGTGTCTGACAGGTTCAACATTGTCAATTACCCAAACCATTCTCATGATATAGACAATATGTAGTAAACAAGCATAAGACTTAAAGTGAAAAGTCTTTTAATGATTATCTAAATTTGACAGATTTGACCAAATAGTTTAATCTATAGGATTGAACATTTAGAAATCATCTATGTGAGGGCGAAGTGGAAGCTGCTTTAAAGAGAATGTTAGTAAAGGCCTATTCTCTAAGCTCTCATGAAACCGGGACCTGTTCATGCATGAAAAGAACAAAATTGTGAGAACAATAAATGGTAAAAGGCTGGTTGTGTGACATGTGTTGTCTAGGTGTACACTAAAGCTTGAAGGTTCAAAGATATAAAATCTACCGATTGGCCGAGAGCATCTAATGTATGTTCACTACGGAAAGTTTAAAGGGAAACCCACTTATCCAGATGCAATCAGTCTTTGCTTGATGATCACATACTTGTCCATAAAAATTTTATGAAAAAAAATAACCATTTCCCATTCATGTGAGGGATTGTTGGGTTCAAAGTATATGAAAAAGTATGAATGAAAAATGAAGGAAAAATAGTGGAGAGAAGGAAGACACTAATTTAGAAAGTGTACACTCAAATTGGAAAGTTCACTCTTTTTCCCACATTGATTGAAGAAGCGAACTTGTGAGTGTTTAAAATAAGGAACACTTACTCCACATGGTAAGTAAGGCAAGAAATAAGAGATGCCTCGCGCCTTCATCGTCGTCGCTCGCTCATCTCGATGTTGGCTTCGGCTTCGACTTCGAATTTGGATTTGGATTTGTCAAATGATCTATCGATGAGATCTATCTTTTTGGACATAGTTTATTTGACAGAAATTCAGAAATTTAGTTCAAAAATATCAAAGGAAGAAAAACAACTTTTTTTTGTGTTTTGATACTCCATTTATATGCATGCATGTAGATTCCGAAGTAGTGTTTTGAAATAGTGTAGTGCTGAAATGAAGGGATGCAACCCTTCAACGAAATGACACACTGATTCATAAAATAGTATGCCTGTTCGGAAAAGACACATTCTTTGGAAGAACAGACATGGCTTTTCCAAAAGGTCACACCTTTTACGTGAACCATTTCCACTTTTCAGAAGAGGCACATGTTGGCTATATAAATCTGCTTTCATCCATAGGTTTAGGTACGAATTTTTCTGAAATACAAACTCTCTTCTTGTCTTGAAAAACTTTCTGTGCAATCTATCAAACCGTTGATTTAGTTTGCTGAATCCAACAATTTGAGTTACCGCTATTGTTCGGATTGAAGGCCATTTATCCTGCAGAAAGATTCCAAAACCTCAGGTACAGTGAGGAAAATTATTCCTTATGGACACTCCATGAATTTGGAGGACTTAGTCTTAAATTCTGTTTCATCTTTTTTCTGAATCTTAACACACTTCTTAGATAGATTATTCGTAATCTAGTGTTGAAGGTGTTACAAAACTTCATAAGTGATCTTGTCTTGGACTTGAACTAGTGTTGAAGTTTGTGTTTCTGATATACAGATTCTTATACCCTAATACATAAAAGATAACACAAACAACCGAAGTCTATGGATTTTTTAACGCCAAACAACTAGAAGCTATCTTTCTTGTTTCATGTTACCATATTTTTATGTCCAAATGCCGAATGAGATTAGAAAAAAAAGAATCAAAATTTTACTTCTTCCCTTACAAAGGCAAAAGAAAGTGTTTACAAATTTTAACATTGAAGCCAGATCACATAATTCCATATTCACAACAGAGTGATCCAAGAGTAATATGAGTTAAAACGAAGCATTCTGAAGCGAAGATATTTTGAATCTAAAATTTAATCCCAATAATGATTTATTTTTATTCGAATAACCCCATAGGTTACTCCAAATTGATTCGCATAATAGGCAGCCACAGAATTTAAACAGAACGGTATTTTCGAATAAAAATATGGTACGACCAAAAACTTGTAAGCCAAAATGGAACCAATTACAGCTTTCTAAAGATACGGAAAATAAAGCATTTTTTGATCGAAACCTTTTATTTGTCCACAAGCCCCCGAAACTTAACAACATAGACCAAGAATGAAACAAATCACACATTTAGAATCAAAAAATAAAAGTGAGATACATGGGCGGATTTTACATATCCTGAGTGTTCAAAACGCTACAGCCACACGAAGTGTACTTCGGGACTTATTGCAGAAAAAGTAGACTCGGAATAATGCATATGATGCCAGATATAAAATGGTAATACATAAGAGAAAACTATATACACGTAGTATGTAGGCGCACACCAATGATAAAACAATAACAAAAATAATATTTATACGTCCATAATATCAAACTAAGTCGACACAACTCCAAAAAATAAGCTCGAACTCTAAATTTTTTTTCAGCGGAGTAGCCAGAGCTGTCACCCCCCTTTTTAAGAAAAAGATCTATTTTAAGGTTTGAAAGGGTTGTATTATTGAGTGAAAAAATATGAAAATTTATTTCAAAAAGGATATTTTTATATTTAAACTCAGAGTCACCACTTGGCATAAATCGGGTGTGCCAAGTCACCTTTGAAAATTCTCTTTTAAAATGATTTGACTCTTTAAAACTGGTCGACGAATAGAGATTCCAGTTAAGAAATTTTGTTGACCGAGGGAAAGGTGTTAGGAACCCCTCGATCCCATGGTTCGACCACGGTCACTTCGTGGAGTATATCGACTAGTACGACACCTTGATTGTATAAACCATATATAACACACAAAAAGCTAGTCAATCAGACACACAAAATAAAACAAGTCCAAAATATAGTGTCCAAGTCCAATTATTACAATCATAAATAAAAGATACTGAAATAAAACTACGCTAACCTATACTAGTCCTAAACAATGCTCTGCCTGATGCCTCGGGCCTTGATCACGAATGGTCTTTCGAGTACAAAGTATCGTAGGGTATTTTCTATTAATGAATATATGCACATGACCTCGGGGCATTCACCGGCAAATAAATACATTTGATAGAAAATGCGATATAACTAGGAAATCATTTCAAACAAGCATTCACACATTCATTAATATATAATCCTAAGGCTTGCCTACCCCAAAACCTAAAATTTGCCTATGATTTCAGCCTAAAATATGATACTATCGAGTTCGACAAAATTAACATTCATTTCAAATCCAATCAACAATCGATGAATCAAAGAACAACTTAATTCCCGGCTCCTAATTCCATTCTCAAACAATGATTAACCAATTCTTTGGTTAACAATTCATTCTTTCTCTTTTCAATCTTTCAAAAATTGAATCCAACAATCAACCATATACACACAATAATGATCCAAGCATGTAAGCACACAAGTCATTCATATCCTCAATAATAATTAAGATTCGAGATAAAATAGAGAATGAGAATAGAAATGGACCTCAAATTTAAGCTTCTTAAATGGAATTGTTCTTTCCGACTAGAACCGCATCCAAAATCTTGGCCCGAACCTCACGAACGAACAAAACAACCTCGGTCTAATCCTTTTCTTTGTTTTTCACCAATCCGAACCCATGAATTGTGAAGTAACAAGAAATCGTATCGGAGTTCGTATGCAACGTTACTGTTTCATTCATTTTCTGATAGATTTTACCAAAGTTAGGGCTGGTTGGGTCAGTTTAGACTATTTTCTAATGGATTTTCACTAGAGCTGATTGAATTTTCAATCGAATCTCGCCGTTATACGTATTTTTGGTGAATTTTCACCAGAGCTGGTAGGATTTATGGTGAGATAGGTTTGATTTTGAGTGTTTTGATTGTTATTTTGATGTTTTCGGTTGACTTTCAATGATAATGGCAGCACACGATGATTGGAGTGTTCTCCGATTGATGATTCCAATGATTCTTTTGCTAAAAAATTGAACCAAGGACTGTTTTCTCTCTTTCTTCTATCTTGTGTTCACAATTCCGATTTCTCTCTCCTTTAACCTTTCCCCACTATGTTTTCTCTACTGATTGTGTTTAGTGGTGTGTGTGTTAATATGTAGTGACGATGTGAATGTGTATATTATTGCTAGTGTACATTCGGTGAGGTGTGTGTATCTGTGTGTTTCCTTTTAAGTGAATGTGAGTGTGTGTATATATATATAATTTATGAGAGTGTGATTGTGAGTGGAAAATTCCTTGTAGGCCCTCTCTATTTGTGAGGTGTGTGACTCTATTGTAAAGATGAGAAAAAATGTGACTTTAGGGAGGGGGTTAGAGGGTGTGGGGGTTGGGTAGGGTAGTGAGGTGGGTAGGAAGTTGTTATTTTTGTTAGGGTGAGGTGGTTAAATTTGATTGGGTGGGGTGTTGTATTTGTTAAGAATTGGTTATTTTTTGTTATTTTGTGGAAAATTATTAAAATGAGGTGGGTGTATGGTAAGGTGGGGTAAATAGGTAAATTCGACTTTCGGGAGGGACAAAATTATGCGTCTACACCATTGAGGCAACACTGACATGAGCATGTAAAATCAGAAAGCGGGGGAAAATGATAGCAAATAAACACCTGAAATTCATTAATCATCCAAGTTAGCATCATACACTATCCATAACAAAAGCATTATAAAACCAAGTGTGGTAAATACCACTATAAAAAATGAATAAATAGGGATTAATGAGAAATAGGACAAGGGAACTACAACAATGAGACTTAATGGGACTGAACCAATGGGGCTTAATGGGCAGGACACTATTGGGACCCGGTTGATAGACCAGACTGGGTATTGGATAACTGACAAAAGAGAAAGGTGACTCTTTCATTCTCAGTTGCATGATTCTTCAGAAGTTTTTGAGTTAGATACTTACTTTAGTTTCTAGTTGCTTGACCTTGGCACGCAACATATCATTTTTATCACGGAGACCCCCATTCTCACCTGGTCCCTTTTCTTGACCCTTTAGAGTAGCAACCTTCAACATGACAATCTCAGCATCTTAATAGTCTAAGAGAACAATCATCTTCTTTAACTCTCCTGCTAACCTGGTATGAACTTCAATCAAGTTAACCATCACAATCTTCTACTTGACTCCATTCTTTCTAGGGATGCATTTATTATCCTCTAATATAGACACTGTAAACATTTTCTTGACTGACCTATCCTTCCCAGGCCCACATGGAACCTCAAAGTAGGCAAAACCCTATTCAACCAAAATCCATAGGCCAATCCGTGCTTACCATCCTTTGCTACATAACTTTATGCATATGTTCTATGATAACGACAGGAAGGTTTACATTCTTGAACTTGGCCAGAGCTTTCATAAAGGAACAAGTCGGTACCTGTGACAACAATGCATTTATCAGTTCTTAGAAGTAGGGCTTTGTTGGCCAGTTCGAATAGGAGTTGATATTCCCTTTTGAGGGGTATCTTTGTTATGTTTTTAATCTTTAGGTCATCCAACTTACCACAAAGCTTTAAAAACTTTTCAGATCCACTCTCATCCTTTAGGGACCTGGTCCCTTCAGTGAGAACTCCTAACATTTATGCCAATATTTGTTCATCTAGAGCAATATTTATGTCTTAAACTTATATTATCAGATATAATCCATCATTTGAGATGGTAGGATTGTGGTAAAATAATTACACGTCCTTCTTATGAAGAGCGAGAATCGGAGGCTCAAACATATGCTCCTAACTATGGAATTTTACCATTTCAATCAACTCAACCATGTCAGGCATGCCATCGATATCTGGATAAAAAACTCTCCATCTCAACACCTCTTATTTCTTAAGTATTTCTCATCTCTCTTCTATCATAAGGTCCTTTCACTTCCCTTTGGATGTAGAGGCTTTGCCATTGGTACCAGTTCCATTAACAAATACGCTAGACTCTCTAAAGGTCCTAGAATCTTTGGAACTGGGAGTTGGTCCCTTGGATCCTTGTTCCTCTTCCATATTTTCTCTTTCTCTTTTCTCTACTTGTAAACATTAGCTTCATTCTTACACCCTTAGCCTTTTCTTTCTTTGGTAAAAAATACATTTCCAGTCTTTACTTTGGCTCATTGAGCACCCACATTCCTCACCATATCCTTATCACTTTCATCACTAAAAATACTATCACTCTCAGTGTCCTCATATTCCTCCACAAGTACCACCTACTCAGTGATCACCTCGAACTCAACAATGGTTCTCTTCTTTAGACTTTTCTTTTTTGAGTACTGTGCTTGCTTTCTCTACTAGTGCTACTCTTTTCTTTCACTATCAGTGCTACTCTTTTCTTTCACATCCTTTTCAGACACTTTAAGAGGAGGAGGAAAAATTCACTTTCTTCTTATATAGCCTTAGGAGCCTCATTTTGTCATCTATTTGATAGAGATACAGGAGTATTATACCACTTCGGAGGAGTGGGAGAACTATTTTTATGAGGAGGCTCCTAGATTAGAGCAGTCAATCCCTAAATGACAATTGCCTCACTTATGGCAATGATATTTGTGGGTGTTTCTTTTTCGATAGAGATATCTATATCAAGTATTTTATCATGTACAATAGGGCTTTCTAAAGTACTAGAAGAAATAGGAGTTTTAGGAATTTGGTCTTGAGATGGAGAGACTGATAAGGGCCCTTGAGGAACAGGTTGGACTGATAATTTTGGGATAATTTTTGAGCTCTTTTTGATGGGTGTAGGAGTGACTGGAACAGAAATCGATGGATTATTTTGATAAACTCTCACTTGAGAGGACGATGATGATGTATTTTTTTCTTCTTGAGGAGCCAAAAAATTGGCATTGCTATGAAGTGAGAAAGGAGTGAAATGGATTATAGCAAAATAATTTTGTAGGTTTAAAAGAAGAGTAGGAAGTTGATTGAGATATTGTTATCGATCTCCTTGCCTATTATGTATTTTAGAGAATATGAGAAGTGATAAAGGGTTTGGGGAATTGATATGGTAAGAACTAAAATTTTAAAAGAAAAGAGGGAGAATGGATGGGGTTTAAATAGAGAAAAAATGGAACAATTCAGATTTAAGTAGGTGTGGTAGATGTAACGTGTCCGGCCAGATAGACACGAACTTTGTTCTTAAAGTTATCAATAACAACTTTTAGGAAGAGGCAGGAAGTCTACGTGGCATACTTGAACCAAATTTTTAAAACACTCATGTTATAAGACAAGTCATGATACTAACCTGACGAGGGACATGGTCCCTACATGATTTTTTAAACTTTTATGCATGAAGTTGTCTCATCATCGTCCTTAATCTTCTTCTCCTTACCATAGATGTATATCTACAGAATATATGATACTGAGTTAGACATGTGCAACATTATCTTACACGGATATCTGCTTACCAATTCATAGCCATCCTAGTAGAATAGGAAGTACAATATACAATCAACTTTGCCTCATTAGACCCAACTTCACCCCGTTCTTTTCAAACTGGTCCCTACCAATTACCTTACTAAAGATATCAATAATTTGGTCTTTAGTGTTGCAACAGACCATTTTGATCAGTCCCTTCTCAACATTATCTATGAGGAAGTGATGTCTAATATCTATGTGCTTAGTCCTCTTATGCTGGATGGGATTTTTTTCCGTATTGACTGCACTTATGTTGTCACATAATAAGGGAACTCAGTTTGAGAAAATTCTAAAATCTTTAAGTTGTTGCTTGATCCAAAATAGTTGAGCACAACATGAAGCAGTTGCAACATACTCGGCTTTAACAATGGAAAGGGCCACTGAATTCTGCTTCTTGGTACCCCAGGAGATTAAGGAAGACCCTAAGAAGTGAGTCATTCCTGAGTTACTATTTCTATCAACCAGGTACCAAGCATAGTCTGCATCTGCATACCTAACTATATCAAAATTGTCACCAGCGGAATAGAGGAGGACCAGGTAGGGAGTTTTCTTAAGATATCTTAAGATTCTTCTGGGAACCTTCAAATGAGATTCCTTTGAACTTGCTTGGAATCTAGCACATATCCTTACATTGAACACAATGTCAAGTCGACTAGCAGTAAGATATAACAATGAACCAATGATTCCTCTATACATAATTTTATTTATAGAGGGCCCAAGTTCATACAGGTCTAGCTTTGAGGAAGTGCCATGAGAGTATCAATGGGTTTTACATCCTCTATATGAAACCTTTTTAATGACTCATGAATATACTTTTGCTAGAAAATAGTAGTACCAGTTACGTTTTGCTTTATCTGCAACCCAGGGAAAAAGTTAAGCGCTCCCATCATACTCATCTCAAATTCACTGCTCATCAACTTATCAAATTCATCACACAGGGAACTGGTTTTAGCTTCAAATATAATGTCATCAACATAAACTAGAACAATTAATAGCTTTCTCCCCTGACCTTTAACATATGTTTGTTGTCGATTTTTCCTATTATAAAGCCATTATCTAACAAGAATTTTGAGAGCCTTTCATACCAAACCCAGGGGCTTGTTTTAACCCATTAAGAGCCTTGTCAAGCTTGAACATATGATTTGGAAATCCAACATCATTAAATCCTGGAAGTTGCTTCACATACACTTCTTCTTTTAGAAATCTATTAAGAAAGACACTTTTCACATCCATTTGAAACAATTTGAACTCTCTATAAAAAGCAAAAGCAATGAGAATTTGAAGAGCTTCCATTTTAGCCATAGGTGCAAATATTTCATCACAGTCTATTCCTTTCTCCTGATTATACCCTTGTACCACTAACCTTGCCTTGTTTTTGATAGTGTTACTATTCTTATCAGTTCTTTCTACAGGATGAGGGACCAGGTGCTACACTATTCTTCTTTCAAATTGATGAAACTCTTATTGCATGGAACTTATCCAACTGGCATCCTTTAAGGCCTCCTTCACATTCTTAGGCTTAATTTAAGATAAAAATTCCTAGAAAGAACATAAGTTTCTAGCTTGATTCTTAGTTTACATGCCTGAATCTAGAGGAGTGAGTAAATTATTAAGGGGATGTGAGGACTGATGCTTCCAACTGGGTCTTTGAGGGGTAGGATGGTGTAATCTATGAATAGTTCCCAAGGAGGCGTTACCCTTAACGAAATAGTACCTCACTGAGCTAGGCTAAGAATTAGGATCTTCGTGGAGGGATTGAAATGAACTAGGTTCCTAATGCTCTGATGAGTCATCTTTATGTTCATAGGCTAAACCTGGTACCTAGGAGTATGCTTAATCTTTAGTTCATTCTTCTGACTTATCATTATTACCATTTGACTCTTTTGGATTATTGAGAAGCTCTTCAAGATCTATTTCATCATGAGAATGATCGTGACTAGTACTTCCAGCTTAATCAAACATAATATGTACACTCTTTTGTACACCTTGAGTTTTCTTATTGCAAATTCGGTAGGATTTGCGATTTGAGGAATACCCAACAAAAACTCCTTCATCATTTTTTGGATCGAATTTACAAGACCATTCTTTCTATTGTTAAGCATGAAACATTTGCATCCCAAAGTTTGAAGTAACTCAGTTTGGGATTTTTTTGGTCACGAGTTCATAGGGAGTCTTATCAATAATAGACTTGACAGGACATTATGATCATATGGCAAGCTATGTTAACTACTTCAGCCTAGAAATTTTATGTTATTCCTGAATCAATTAGCATAGTCCTAGAAATGTCACCAAAGTTTTATTTTTCCTCTCCACAATACCATTTTACTAAGGTGTTCTAGGAGCTGAAAAGTTGTGATTGATTCGAAGCTCATTAGAAAATTGATTGTACTTGGCATTTTCAAATTTCGTGCCATAGTCTAACCTGATCCTAGCAATCTTCTCATTGTACTTCACTTGCACTTGTTTTGCAAAAGTTTCAAACAATGGAAATGTTTCCTCCTTAGATCTCAAAAACATTTTCTAGGCAAATCTGGAATAGTCATAAACTATAACCAAGATATACTTTTTCCCTCTCTACTTGTAATCTTTACAAGTCCACATAAGTTCATATGAAGAAGCTGCAAGTGTTTGGAAGTACTCACTTATTTCTTTGACTTAAAGGAGGACCTGATCTGCTTACCCTTTATATAAGCATCACACACTTTGTAGCAAGAAAACTTCAACTTTGGCATTCATCAAACCAGGTCCTTAGTAACCAACTTGTTCAACAAAGAGCAGCTTACATAACCTAACCTTTTGTGCCATGGTTCAATAGTATCTTCTTGCATGTTAAGACATGTGATATCCTTAGGATTGCATGAACCCAAATCAGCGACATATATATTCTTGTTTCTCCATATATTGAGCATAACATGACCATCCTTGAGGCTTGTAATCTCACATGTCTGACATAAATTTTACTTTATTTTCCTTGTCACAAATTCATGACATACTCAACAAACTATATTTGAGTCCATCCACATAATGTATATCACCAGTGTCTTGATTCAAACTTTTACCAACTTTACCAATCCCTATAATGTGTTCTATTTTTCCATCACCAAAGGAGACACTGCCTCCTTCATGGGCCTTGAGTGGGAGAAATTTTTCAACTCTTTCGGTCATATACTTACAATAACCACTATCCATCTATAGATGATGGTTCCTTTCTCTTGATCTACACTGCAAACATATTCACTTGTTAGCTTTGGGAACCCATTGCAACTTGAGTTCACAGTATGATGACAAAGAAAGGATCAAATTATTCTTAGTCCAAGAAGATAAAGCACCACTCCTTTTTTAATGATCATGCTAAGATGACTGAGTCTATTCTTCGAGCATATCAAGAAGGTGCCAAGAGAGTGCACTGTCTGGGAGAGTTAAGAGATCATATTTCTCGAGGTAGAGATTCTAGAGATTTTCATAGATATCATGGTAGAACAGTGCAGGCAACCTTTCAGGGTTTAGGTAGTTGGTCTTCTGGTTTAGAAGCTTTGGGTTTTGATGCTACTAGTGAACCTATTGATCTGTCTATCCGTGTATGTACCCCATAGAAAATTCTTTGGTGATGAATTGGGTGCACTGATAAGACTTAGGTAGATATGATTGTCCTTGATATGATAGATTTTGATACCATCTTAGGTATGGATTTATTAGGTTTTAAGAAATAAGTTGATAATGATAAGGGAAAGGGTAAGGAGGTTAAACCAACCTTTAAGAAAATTTCATGACCTCCCCCACCTTTTTCTCAAAGATTGAAAAAGAGAAAAAATAAAGGAAATATAAAAAATTCATATTGATATTAAAGGAATTGTATATGAATATCACTCTTGTGGAAACATTGGAGCAGATTCCTGGTTTTGTAAAGTTCTTGAAGGATTTAGTGACTAAGAAGTAGATGGTGAGTTTTGAGCCCGCTGAAATATGCTCCACTACAATGTTATTAATTCCCGATCTTTTGTTGATAAGAAGGAGGATCTCGAATCTTTCACTATTTTTTTTACTATTAGGTCCTTTAACTTTGCACGAGCATTATGTGATTTAGGAGCTAGTATTAATCGGATGCTACTAGTTGTGTACTAATGGTTTGGGTTAGGGTCTCCTAAGCTGATATCTATGAGACTATTGATGGTTGATTGCATTATGAAGAAGCCAATTGGTCTATTATGTGATGTGTTGGTGAAGATAACTTTGTTCATATTCCTTACTGACTTTATGATTCTCTACTATGAGGTAGATTTTAATGTTCCTATCATCTTGGTAAGACCCTTCCTAGACACGAGTAGAGCATTGGTTAACATGAGATGGGATAAATAAAATTCAGGCTCAATAATGAACAAGTTACATTCAATGTGTGCTAGTCGATGTGACAACCAAAAGATATGCGGGTGGAATCTATGATAGACACTGTAGATGAAGATGTATTGATTGCACCCATTGAGGAGAGACTTTATGCTCAGGCATCGATGATAGTGATCATGAACTTTGATAGGGACAGTATTGATGGGTCTGATGAGATAGTAAGCGTACTTGTTTAGAGGTTCTTATTCTTATGTGCCAAAGAAGTTGGATCGTGACTTGAAGAGGAAAGCGACCCTATTAGCTCGGCCATCTATTAAGGAGCCACCAGTCTTAGAATTAAATTCCCTCTTTTCTCATTTGCATTATGCATTCTTGGGGGCTAATAATACCTTTTCGGTTATTAATATTGCAGACTTGTTGGATCACAGGTTGAGGTCTTAACTCAATATTGTAGAGGTTAAATGGGCCATTGATTGGACTATCTTTGAGACTTGTGTCTCATATTTATACACGCACAAAAACACACAAACACACACACACACACATATATACATATAAATACATACACACGCACACGCACACACACACACACACACACATATATATATGGGTTTATTCTCACTTCTTCCACTTCTATACTTCAATAATCATGAATTTGGGTTGGGTTAGTATTACTTGTTCAGAGGTGTTGACATGTGCCATCATATTCTTAATTTAGGTCATGACATAAGTAAGCAGTGATACTTTATTTCTCTTACAGAATCATAGTTTAAGTCTGAGATCGATATAATTTTTTACCTATAGACAAATGGTAAGTCAGAATCGACTATTAAAATTTTAGAGGACATGATTTATGCTTTTATGTTTGATTTTTTTGGTTAGTAGGATGAGTTCTTGTCTTTGATGGAGCTTGCCGACAATAACAGTTACCATTTCAGCATTCTTATGGTACCATTTGAGTCTTGTATGGTAGAAAGTATAGATCTTCAATTGTTTGATTTGATTCTTTGGAGGTTTTTCCATAGGAAACTTACTTATTGAGATATTTGATGGATAGAGAAAGTCTATTAAGGATAGACTTTTGGCAACCCAGAGTATACAGAAGAGTTATGCAGACTAGAGGGTTCATGACTTTGATTTCATGGTTGGCAAGCATATTTTGTTGAAGGTTCGTGATAAAGTATGTGATAAGGTTTGTAAAGAAGAAAAAGCTTAGCCTGAGGTTTGTTGATCCTTTTGAGATTATTTGGAGCTTTGGGGAGGTAGCCTATAAGTTGGCTTTACCACTGAGTATTTCAGTTATGCAACTAATTTTACATGTCTCAATATTGAAGAACTATTATTCTGATGGTTCTTGTGTAATTCAATGGGATTTGGAAGATTTGGATTAGATTTGACATTTGAGGTAGAGCCCATAGCCATTTTGGATAGACTAATTAGGAAGTTGAGGTCCAAATAGGTAGCATCAGTAAATGTATATTAGAAGGATCAACCAGTTGAGAAGGCCACATGGGAGAAAATTGTTGGGTTTAATATGTATGAAAAGTTGAATGGAAAATGGAGGAAAAATAGTAGAGAGAAAGAGAGACACTAAAATAAAAAGTGTACTCTTTTAGGGAAAAGTTCACTAATTCTCCCACATTGGTGGGAGAAGGGAACTTTGAAGTGTTTATAATAAGAAGCACTTACTCCACATAGATAGTGAGGAAAGAACAAGGTGGTTCCTTACGCTGTCGTCGTCGTCGCTCGCTTGGCTCAACTTCGGCTTCGACTTTGGATTCAAATTCAGATTTATCAAATGATCGATCGATGAGATCTATATTTTTGGACAAATTTAATTTGAAAATACCAAGGGAAAAATGAAGCAAATTTTTTTCTGTGTTTTGATCCTCTATTTATATGCATGCATGCAGTGGCGAAAACACTGTTTTAAAAATGTAGTGCAAAAGTGAATTGATGCTTCAAAAGGGATGCAACCCTTCAACAAAATGACACACTGATTCATGAAATGGTATGCCTGTTCGAAAAAGACACATTCTTTGGACGAACAGACATGAAATGATTTTTCAGAGAAGTCACACCTTTTAAGTAAACCATTGCCATCTTTCAGAAGAGGCACCTGATGGCTATATAAACTTGCTTTCATCCATAGGTTTAGGTATGAAAATTTTATGAATATACAGACTCTTCTTATTTTCAAAAACATTTTGTGTGATCAATCAAATCATTAAGTGAGTTCATTGAATCCAACAATTTGAGGTACCATTATTATTAGGATTGAAGGCCATTTTATCCTGGGAGAAAGATTTCATAACCTCGGATACAGTGAGGGAAATTATTTTTTAAGGACACTCCGTGAAGTCGGGGAACTTGGCCTTAAAATTTTGTTTCATCTCTTTTCTGAAACTTACCATACTTCTTGAAGAGATTATTCATAATCTTGTGTTGAAGGTGTTAAGGAACTTCATAAGTTTTCTTGTTTATACATGAACTTTTGTTGAAGTTCTTGTTGCTTTTATACAGATTCTTGTATTCAAAACATAGAAAATAATAATCTTAAGGAATAATCTTTTCAGAATCTGCATAGCTTGTTTTTAGGATTAAGGATTTTAAGCTTTATACTCCATTTGAACTTAACTAGTGATTTGAAGACATAAAATCTTCATCACAAGTTAAATATCACTCGGTTGACGATTGGAAGTCATAAAAACTTCATCGTTAAAATAGAAATAAGAAGTGTTTAAAGTTGTTGCAATTTTTTAATAAGTATTTCAATATACTAAATACTGTCTTGTGGTGATAGGGAAATGATGACTTATAGTCAAATGCATGATGCTGGAATGACTATGGGAGCAATTAGTATTGCTACGATGAGTCGTACTAATGCTCCGCAAGCTATGGTACCGACGGAGAAACCCAAAAATTTTGCGGGTATTGACTTTAATAGATGGAAGCATAAAATATTCTTCTACCTCACAACTCTCTATCTTCAAAGGTTCACAGTTGAGGAAGCTCCAGAGGTGCTTGAGGGAACCCTTAGAAAATAATGCTTCATGATTGTAGAGGCTTGGAAACACTCAGATTTCCTTTGCAGAAATTATATCTTGATTGGTCTCCAAGTTGACCTTTACAATGTGTATAGCGTAACCAAGACTGCAAAAGAGTTATGGGGAGTGCTAGAATGGAAGTACAAGACGGAGAATGCCAGAACTAAAAAGTTCTTTATTGCAAGATTTCTGGAGTACAAAATGACAAACAACAAGTATGTTGCTTACCAAGCGCAGGAATTGCAAGTGATCATCCATGATCTCCTAGCGGAAGGTATGATTTTGACAAATATCATTGTTGAACAATTTAAAAATGTTCCTAGTATGCACATAAACTTTATTATAGGTTTAATTGTGAATGAAGCGTTTCAAGTAGCAGCAATAATAGAGAAGCTACCACCTATGTGGAAAGACTTCAAAAACTATTTGAAACACAAATGTAAGGAGATATCAGTCGAAGATTTGATTGTACAACTACGCATTGAAGAAGATAATAAGGCTGCAGAAAGAAGGTCAAGAGGCAATTCTACAATGAGTGGAGCAAACATTGTAGAAGATGATCAAAACAACTCTAAAATGAGAAAGAAAGCTGAAAATAAGAGCAATCAACCCAAAAAGAAATTCAAGGGAAAGTGTTTCAACTGTAGAAAGATTGGCCACAAGTCTACAGATTGTCTTGCTCCAAAGAAAAGAAATAAGAAGGACCAAGAAAATCTAGTTGAGTCTAAGAAAGAAATGGATGATCTGTGTGTTATGCTTTCCGAATACAACTTGGTGGGAAATCCTCGCGAATGGTGGATGGATTCTTGTGCCACCTACCATGTTTGTGCTAGTAAGGAGTTGTTTTCAACATTCTCTCCGACTCAAGTAGAATAAAAAATCTACATGGAAAACTCCGCTACTGGAAAAGTGGAAGAAATAGGAAAAGTATGCTTGAAGATGACTTTCGGCAAAGTGTTGACACTTAACAATGTCTTGTAAGTTCCTGAGTTATGAAAGAATTTGATTTCTGTTTCACTTCTAGACAAGAACCAAATGTATATTTGTTTCTGGAAAAATTGTACTTAGTAAAGGAGAAGTGTATGTAGGAAAAATCCACCTCAATGAGGGCCTATTCAAAATGAATGTAATGAATGTTGAAATCAATAAAAGTTCAAATTCTTCTTACTTTCTTGAGTCTCCCAATTTGTGGCATCAACGAATAGGCCATGTTAATTACAAAATATTATGAAAACTGATTTAGAAGTTTTGCCAAACTTTGAGTGCAATAAATCAAAGTGTCAAACTTGTGTGGAATCAAAATATGTTAAGCATCCGTATAATTCCATTGAAAGGAATTCCAATCCCTTAGACTTAATTCACATTGACATTTGTGATATGAAGTCAACACCATCAGTGGGAAAAAGTATTTCATAACTTTTATTGACGATTGCACTAGATATTGTTATATCTATTTGCTAAATAGTAAGAGTGAAGTAATAGAGACATTTCAGACATAAATGCAACAAAACGAATGCTCGAGAGCAAGTTCGATATGAAAGACCTTGGAGTAGCGGATGTGATCTAAGGGATAAGAATCCATAGAACTCCACAAGGGTTGGCATTGTCACAGTCTCATTACATCGAAAAGGTACTTGACAAATTCAAGTATATGGAATTTGGTATTGCCAAGATTCTATTGTATGTGAGCTTTGCACTTCGAAAGAATAAAGGTGAAAGTGACTCACAATTGGAGTACGCAAGAGTATTGGGATGTTTAATGTATATAATAAAATGTACACGACCAAACATAGCATGTGCTATAAGTAAGTTAAGTCAATACACGAGTAATCCTAATAAAACTCATTAGATGGCAATGAAAAGAGTTTTGGAGTATCTTAAATACACTCAAGACTATGTTTTGCATTATAATAAATATCCCGTGGTGCTTGAAGGATATAGTGATGCAAATTGGATCACCGGATTGATCGAAGTAAAATCCATAAGTGAATATGTATTTACTATCGGTGGAGAAGCGGTCTCTTGGAAATCATCCAAACAGACTTGTATTGCTCGCTCTACAATGAAATTTGAATTTATCGCATTGGATAAAGCCTATGAAGAAGCATAATGGCTCCAGAATTTCTCGAAAGATATTCTTTATTAGCCCAAACTAGTGGCACCAGTATGTATACACTGTGATAGCCAAACGGCAATAGCTAGGGTAGGGAGCATGATGTACAATGGTAAATCTCGTCACATAAGACGGAGATATAATATCATTAGAGAACTCTCGAGTGAAACTATCACTGTTGACTATGTGAAGTCAAAGGATAATATGTTGGATCCACTTACAAAAGGTCTATCTAGAGAAGGAGTTGAGAGGACATCCAAGGGAATGGGTTTAAGGCCTAGGACAAGTCAGCATGGTGGTAACTCTACTTAGCAGACTGGAGATCCCAAGAGCTAGGTTCAAGGAGATCAAACAAAGTTGTGTCTGACAGGTTCAATGTTGTCAATAAACCAACCCATTCTCATGATTTAGACAATGTTTAGTAAACAAGGATAAGACTTAAGGTAAAAAGTCTTTTAATGATTATTTGAATTTGGCAGATTTGACCAAATAGTTTAATATATAGGATTGAACATTTAGAAATCACCTATATGAGGAAGAAGTAGAAGCCGCTTCAAGGAGAATGTTAGTAAATGTCTATTCTCTAAGCTCTCATGAAATCGGGACGTGTTCATGGCTGAAAAGAACAAAATCGTGAGAACCACAAATGGTAAAAGGCTGGTACTATGACATGTGTTGTCTAGGTGTACATTAAAGCTCGACAGTCTGAGTGCATCCGATGCACGTTCACTACAAAAAGTTCAAAGAAAAACCCATTTATCCAGATGCAATTAGTCTTGATTGGGGTTCTAATCCATGTTTTGTTACAAACTTCATGTGGATTTAGTGGATATATGTGGAGAATCATGTAAATTCATGATAAAACCTTTAAATTTTAAATGGGGATTTGAATTATGATACCTACTTGTTGTTTAGTGTCATGTGCATGGATTATGTTCTCCAAGTGTTTGATAAATTTCTCGTGTGAACTAGAAAAAGGAAAAATCATGTCATGCTAGCTTATGTGCAAGTTATATCATGCAAGTGTTTGAAAAAATATCTATGAATGAGTTATGATCAAGTGCACATGGTTATGCTTTTCAAGTTTATGCTATGATTTAACTTTCATGCTATCGAGTCTTGTGGGCATTCAATACCTGAAAACTTAGCTGTTTACCTAGAGCTATAGTAGTTATAGAATAGTCTTAGTAGTGTCACAAACAGTACATCATTAATCAATCACAACTTCAGTTCAGTGTTCAGCTCAGACCTTAGTAAATTTAGTCAGTCAATAGAACTCCATAGTATTCTGCCAGTTAATAGAATTCAGTAGTACTCTGTCAGTTAATAGAACTCAATAGACTCAGTTTAGTTCAGTTAGATAGTATAATAGTCAAACCTAGAAGGAACTAGAAAATTAGTCCAGTGTCTATTCAGTTTGTAGCAGTCCCTGCGTTATAGAACTATGTAGCTAGCGTAGGTTGAGATATCTTCCTACCAGATTAGGTTTGAGACATCTCATATGAGTTTTCCTACTAGCGAGGGTTGGTAAAAGTACTTCCTATCATAGAGGGTTAACTCATAACTTGTCTTTACTCGTGGTACGGTACTGATACCCTTCCAACTGGGGTTATAAGTTGCCCCAAATCTATTTAGAAAGGGGCATGTCGGTTAGATGATTACCTCCCACAGTCTCAGTTTTAGTTCCAGTCTCAGTATAGAACTTAGTTCAGTTTTACAAAATCAGGACTATCAGACGCAGTCACTCAATTTAGTACTGAACTCAGAATTGTTCCACAAAATTAGGACTATCAGATACAGTCACTCAGTTATCAGTAGTACAATATCAGTAAACTCAGATATCAATTAATCAGTATTCATAACTCTGTATCCAGTGTTATCATGATCTCAGTTACAGTCTACGTATTTATGCATGTACTCTCATTCAGTTGTACTTATTTTATTCAATCAATATTGTTGATGCATATGAATCCATGCATCTCAGCCTACCTCACTTAGCACACCAGTACAGGTTTGAACCTTATGGAAAGTTTTTGCCTAATTTCCATATAATTACAGTATTATTATTTAGTTATTGTAGCAGTTACCAGTCATGTGTTAGCTTGTGGTCCCTCAGAATTATGAGCACTATGTAGCATCTGGGACAAAATCGGGGCATTGCAATAAATGTCTTCCTGTTCAAGTAAACTTCTCCTACTTTAATTTAAGAGGACATTCTGCTAATGTCTGATGTATTCAAGTCATGCCTATGCATATGGTTCGAGTTCTCTATGCACTTATGTCTATAATTCGACCTCTAAACTAAAAGAAATAATGTCCCACAGTAATCCAATCTTTCAAGTATTCAAGCTCTATATTATGATGTTCAAGCTCTATCAATTATGCTTGGTACTAAGAAGCTATGCTTTCTAGATGTTACCAATTCATTTTATGTTAGGATTAGCCAAAGTGATAAGGTCCATGAAAACTCATGACTATCTTAGCTCTAAAAATGAGAAGCAACAACTTCAAGTGTCAATCGTTATCTCAATCATTGACTGCATGAATTCTGCCTTTATGCTAGACAACTCATGATCTATGCTCATATGTTTCTCACTGTGTCCATTCCTAAGAACTCATATTATACTATGTTTTTACCCAAATGACTCTCTATTAATGATCTAGACATCTGATGTATCAAGTACTTCGTGCCTATTACATCATATCTCACATCTCATGCCCCATCCTGAGTAGATTGACAAATATAGGTTATAATTAAATAGTGTTACCTCTATTCCCTATATTTGTGCTTTAGTCCCTCAATAAAACTCCTTATGTTAGTGGTTATGGGAGTATAGTAATGTTTTAAATAAGGGAGTAGATGTTCTTCAACGTGAAAATTTTGGTGTGGTTTCTCGAGCTAAGGTAGTTCGTGAAGAGGAAAGAGGGAGGTGAACTTTTATATCTAAAAAAGTTAGGAAAGGGGATGTGTGGTGAAAACCTTTGTGGGAGTAGTTGAATTTGCTGGTTTTAGTGGGAGATCCATAAAGTGGGGTTAGTAAAGATAGGCTTGAACTTTGTGATTAGCGAATACACAAACTAATGTGCTATGTGGTCAGTATTCCTTGATTTAAGGCCTGAGGTTGTTCAATTATAGTGATAATATGGAGAAGTATTGTTAAAGGGCTATAGAGTATGGGGCACCATAGCTTAAGCTAGCATTTTTTTACTCTGGATTAGGCTTCAACATAGAAGTATGATGTAGTTAGACTCAAGCTCTTGTAGTTATGTGTTTAGTGGGGGAATTATAAGATTGAGATGCTGAGGCTCGCCTCAGGATTGTTTTGTGATAAGAAGGTTCCCCTTAAGCTTAAAGGAAAATTCTACAGAGTGGCAGTCTGTCTGACTATGCTGTATGGAGTGGAGTGCTGGCCAGTCAAGAACTCCCATATTCAAAGATTGAAGGTGGCAAAAATAAGAATGTTGCATTGGATATGTGGCCTTACTAGAGGGGATAAATTAAGGAATGAGATTATCCGGGAGAAGGTGGTAGTGGCTTCGGTGGAGGAAAAGATGTGAGAAGAAAGGTTGAGATGGTTTAGGCATATGATGAGGAGAGGTATAGATGCCCCAGTTTGGAGGTGTGAAAGGCTAGCTTTGGATGGCTTCAGGAGAAATAGAGGTAGGTCAAAGAAATTCTGGAGGGAGGTGATTAGGCATGACACAAAGCTGCTTCAGTTTACTGAGGACTTGACCCTAGACAGGAAGGTGTTGAGGTCATAGATTAGGGTAGAAGGCTAGTGTGAGTGTGTGGGTTATGTATAGGTGTTAGGAGAGTTTGGGTGTGGTAGGTGTCTTAGGTCTGTGAGTGTATGTTACTACTACAAGGGTATCCATTTTCTTATTTCATCTTTCGTATTGTTCGTATTTCTCTTATTTCCTATTTCTCTGATATCTATTGTTATTATTTCTTATTTCTTATTTCTGTTATGCTATCCATCCTGTTTTATGTTTCATTACAACCTTGTGTTACTATTCTCTATCTTGAGCTGGGGGTCTATCGAAAACAACCTCTCTACTTCCTTAGAGGTAGCCGTATGGACTGCGTATATTTTACCCTCCCCAAACCTCACTTTGTGGGAATACACCGGGTCTGTTGTTGTTGTTATTGTTGTTAGATGTTGAAATGTGGTAATAATAACTGAAAACATAGTGGAGAAGCATCGCAAAAATTTGGCTATTAGACGTATCATTTAAGGTAGAGAATGTTTCCATTCTATTCTTATATCTAGCGAGAATCTTAGCTCATGTCTTGTACTCATCTTAATCAGGCCAACAATTCTTAGGAAAATTCATGCCTTACAATGTTATGATCATGTGCTATAGAACACATGCCAAGATCATGTCTATGTCAAGTCTTGTTATCTTATGATTTGCGCTTACATGATTTACTTGGTGATGTATGAAGCACTTCTTGAAAGCCTATGTATGTTTTTTGTGGTAAATATAATTCCTAATGTGAGTTTAAGTCCTTTATTCCATACTTCTATAGCTTTAACAAATTTTTACCCATCATTCGAGGACAAATGATTCGGAAGGGGAGATAATGTAACACCACATATTTTTGGGCTAGAATTTAAACTGTCGTTCCTATGTGTATAGATCTGAGCCCAATGATTCCATGTTAATATACTTGTGATAATCAATTCTATTGTGTGGAAATACCTTTGAATATGAATTGAGACCACAAAAATCTCCAAACTCAAAGGCGAGTTGAGAACATTTTTATCGATTAAGTTTTAGTGAATGTTTTAACTTGGGTAAAATTCAAATGACAATTACTCCTAGCATATAATGTGTTACGTGGCCTACATATACCAAACCAATGATCTTCGAGTCTTCTTTCCAATGCAACTAGTTTCACCTTAATCCGATATCACAGTAGAAAGTTATGCCCATTTTACTTCAGTGTGTCTAACTATCAGAAAGTGACGACTAAGTTGACGAATTGTCAACTAGGTGACGACTAAGTTGATGAGCCATCAACCCTAGTTGTCAACCTTAACTAGCAAAGAGTAAAATCCATCTAGAATTGACGACTAGGTTGATGGGACGTCACCAAGTTGACGTCTTGTCAACCTAGTCGTCAGTTGAGGAAATTCCTGCATTTTTGTTGGTTTCTTTAGGGGTATTTTGGTCTTTTCCACACCTCAAACCCTAACCACATGACTTAACACTCTTTAAACGCCAATTATCCATTATTTGTTAGTTTCTCATCATTTATTCTCCTTTCCACTCTTAAGAGAGAAAAGTTAGGGTTTCTTTCAAAAACTCATTCTCCCACAGTTTAGATTCAAGATATCTCGAATTTTGTTCATCAAAAAGGTGTGTGGAACTATCCTAAATCTCATGGACGTGATTTTTACATTTTAAAAAATTTTAAAAGATATATATATATATATATATATATATATATATATATGAAATGGGTTTTTGAAAATCGTTTAAAGAGAATACATCATAAACCTGTTTTGATAAAAATACGTAATTCTCATGGGTTTTTTCCATAAGACTGATTTATAATCTTGTGCATACATGATTTAAGTTTGAAAAGTGATTTATGAACATGACTTGCGAAATTCCCTTCCCCATGATGAAATTTATGGTCTTAGCATGTTATGAATTGTGAATTTGATTTGAGAGCATGAGCCCCTTTTTGTTCATGAGATTTACGTTTAACAAATACTGGGGTACTTTTATGAATGAAGATGATTTTTGAGTTTAAATTCCTCTTTACTTGGTATATATGGTTGTTTTACATGTTTTTTTTAAAGAGGTTATTTCTATTCTTAATGCTATGGTTTTCTATTGAAGAAACTGCACGAGATTAATGATTGAATTAACTACCACATGTTTAAGTCTTGAAAAGAGAGTGTGTTTGCATAAGGTTGCACGTGTTTTTTTTAAATAAGAACTATCTTGTGATGTTTAAATTCTTTGGGTGGTCATTAATATGATTATAAGTAAGAAGGGCTATAAATATGATGTGGTATGAAATAAATGACTTGCAAGTCTGGGTATGACCATACCATGTTGTGATATGCCCTTATCCTAAAAGAAACAAATGTTTTAAGAGCATGAAACATGGTTTTAAAGGACTAAAAATGGGCTTAAAGAGAGTGAGATGGTCACCCGAAGAAAGCATGAGTTTAGATAATGTATTGCCCAAAATTGTATTTTTTTCAATACAAGTTTATTATGTCCTAAAATATGGATTGTACACTAGCAATGACCATATGGCATAGTATGTATGACGGACCCCAATCCTCGCGGCAAGCTCAGATTGGGGCCTTGGCCACCAAGTTAAGGGCGGATCCCATATAGCCTGTTGATTGGTATGAATGTGGGGTGAACCATTAAGATTAGAAGTAAAGTAAAGAGTTGAGTCATGAATTACTAGAATGTTTTGATGATCTTGAAGTATGCTGATGTTTTGGCTTTTGACGGAACATTTTAGGACTTTTTCTTAGGATAATTGTGTGTTTACAAGCAACCATTGTTATATTTAACATGGTATTTTAGTGCTTTCAGGATAAGGACTGAGTGTGAAGGAAACATAGACAATCTGAGCAAAATAGAGGTAAAATTAGTAGTGATGGCTTAGGCGATGGACCGTTGACCTTGCGATGACCCATTGGTCTAAACCGTCGACAAAAAGTAGAAGTCATAGAATCTGGACATTCTACGATGGTCCAGGTGACGGACCATCGGCTCTACGATGAACCGTCGGTTTGAATTATCGCGAAGATATAGAACCCATAATCATTGGAAGCCCTGCGATGATCTAGGTGATGGACTGTCGACCTTGAGATGGGCCTTTGTACTGCCCGTCGCCCAGAAGCAAAGCATGGAGTCACTAGAGAACCAGCGATGGTGCAGGCGACGGACCGTCGGACCTATGAAGAATCGTCGCTTGACCCATCGACCATAAAGCGGAAAATCTGAGTTTGAATTTTAAAACCCCAGTTCTGGAATCATATAAATACCAAGTATTAGAGTTTAGTCCGTTTCTTTTATCATTAGTTTCATTCTTTCTCCTCTATCAAGAGTAGTGTAGCACTTTTCTTTGAGATTTGAATCTAGAGATTGAGATCTAATTATTATTTCTTATATTTTCTAGTGAAGATTGAGAAGAACAATATTGTGACTTTTGTAAGTGCCCTCTTGAATCCATTTACAAACATCAATATATCTTTGATTTCTTATATGGAGATGAGTAGCTAAACTTCCATAACTAGGGTTATGGGAGCCTTGATGTAGAGAACTATTTTGGGTTTTGAATTGGTTTTATTTCTAACATATATCGAAATTGCATGAATATTTCTTCATTAAAATGACATCTCTTGGTTGCAAACTTGAGAAGTGAGCCCATAGACTCCACTTGTCTGACAAGAAAGTGGATGTTGGGAAAAGAAGTGATTCACATGAACTCCATAGGTTTACCCTTTGGGTTAACGGGTTGATTCCTTAACATGATCAACCCTCATGAGAGTGTTATTGAATAATGCATGAATACTTTAAGTTCGAGAGAAGTAAATGGTGAAACACTCCTTAGGTTGAGAAACATGTGGGTAATTCTTAGAATTCAGTAATTCTTGCAACTGAATACATAAGTTAGAATTCGAACACAAACTCAAAACCCTAATTGTTTGAACATCTTGGTGAGCATAACCCTAGTTAATTTATTCTCATTGAAATTACATCGAAGTTAACTCTCAGTAGCTGGACTTTTGTGTGACATAAATAGGAAAGAACACTGTTAACATTTCCAAACCCCCTTTATTTCGGAACCTTAGATCAACAGTCTAATAACAGTCACAATACTTAGTGAACACGGTATTCCCTGTGAGATTTGACACCCAACCCAATTGGGTTCTATATTTGACAGCGACCGCTTAATCTCTCGTAAGAGAGGTATAATTTGGGCGTATCAAATTTTGGCGCCGTTGCTGGGGAATACAGTTGTCAATTAAGTTTGCATTTATTAATTGACCTTTGGTCAACTTTTCGAAATTTTACTTTTATTTGTTGTTTTTATTTTATGTAGGGGAGTTGTTGTGTATGCCAAGTACGTAGAGATCGGGTGCACTGTTATTACCAATACATCCGAAACCACAAATAATTGACAGAATGGCAGATCCCCAAGATGCTAAGAGACTAGCCGCGTTGGCTAGAGCTTAACTAAATCAGCAGAATGATGGTCAGCAGGCATGTCATCCTAATCCTGATGATGATGATTTGGGGGATGATGACTTGTTAGATAGTGTTAATTGAAGGAAAGCAGAGAATATAGCTACACCAGTAAATAGAAATGTAAACAAAAACCGTCCTTTCAGGGTGAGACCTGATCGCCAAGCTATTCAATTTGATCTTAATGATGATGATGATGGAACGGATTAGTCTGGTGCCATTGGAGCTATGATTCCTCCACCTTTAGCACCAGGAGCAAAGTTCAATATTAGCAGTACAATGATTCAACTTCTTCATCTGAAGGGTTTGTTCGGTAGACTCCCAAGATATGATCTCAATATGCATTTAGTAAACTTTGTCACTATTTCCAAGTCCTTTGATAACCTGGGAGTAGGACAGAATGCCATCCTCCTGCATTTATTTCCCTTGTCTCTGTCGGGGGAGGCAACATTGTGGCTTAATGAGCTAATACTCGATTCTATATCCAACTGGAGGTAGTTGAAAGAGGCTTTCCTAGAAAGGTTTTTTTCACCTTCCAGGAGGGTACAATTGAGGAATGAGATCAACAAATTTAGGAAGCTCCCAACTAAAGCTCTTCACGAGATATGACAGAGGTTAAAAAAGAAGCTGACACAATGTCCCAACCATAATATGATAGATATTCATCTGATGAAGACTCTTTATCGGGCATTGAACTCTATTACGAAGCTAGTTGTTGATAATACTGCAGGGGGATCATTTGTGGATCTCACTTTTTAGGAGGCCTCAGAGATGCTTAATCGGATGACCAAACAAAGTAGAGCTTAGCATACCAAGGATTCTGTGGTAGCAAGCCCTACCGTGTCTATTAGCATGATTGCAGAACAATATAAAAAAGAGGAAGAATGTGATCAAGAGATGGCACACTTGAAGACGCAGATAGATTTGTTGACCAAGCACTTATTATCTGTAAAGACTAAAAAAGTGAAAGCTGCTGCAGCTAAAGGTAAAGATGATTCTGATTTGGAAGAAGAGGCTAACTATTTGAATAAACAGAGGGGTTTCTAAGGCAATAGCCAGGGATATCAAGGTGGGAACTACTATGACAAGGCTGGTTACAAGGATCGGGATCAAGGAAATTGAAAAGGTAAGAATGATAGGAATGGGCTATACGTACCTCCCAAAAGTAGAGATAATGTTGTAACTAGCTCTGCAAGATGTCCATAGAGGACATGATGGAGAAATTATTAAAGGGAGTTGAAGCTACCAACTCTGGGATGACTACCATGAAGAACGATTTGTCTTCTATGAGTCAGTTGGTAAACTCACACTCTACCTCTATCAAGTAGTTGGAGCAACAAATAAGCCAGCTCATGACAACGTTAAATCAAAGGAAGACTAGAACATTTCCAAGTGATACCATTCAAAATCTGTGGAATGATAGCTCTTGCATGGCTATCACTACTAGAAGAGGTAAGGTATTGGCAAGCCCTCCAGTGGGCAAGCCTGTGGTTGATATTGTAGCAGATGATATTGAAGAAGCAGAGATTTATTATTCGGTGGTGTAACGCCTTGAAAATGGGTTACGAAGCATCACACGGTGCTTAAGGCTATGAGTAGCCCCAAACTAACCCTTTGAGCCATTTTCATTCAGTTTAACATGAATCAACGGGGTTTTCATAAATAACCCTCAAATATCAACAGAGTAATCATCATCCAAGAATAAAAGAATTTTAGAACGATAACAAAATATGACTTATTAGTCAACTCCCAACATCTATACTAGTCTGACAAGCCTCTAAGAAAATCAATAAAACCAGCGAGCCATTGAGATATGCCCCAACTGACTAATACTCAGTTATCAAATGTAAACAATTTTGTGAAACCAATATCAGACATCACATCCTCAGAACATGAGGACTCACCACGATAGAGGATGTAGAACAGTGTGCCCAAAGAATCACTGTTGAACCTGGAACTGAGCACCTGCACCTATATTTCGAGAAAATGCAGCCCACATCCGAAGATGTGGGTCAGTACCATGGAAAGGAACTGAGTATATGGGGGTGTATGCAGTTGTATAAACATCATCATTATAAATATTTATAAGAAATATGCAGGATGTATGAAAGACGCACATAGCTCAAAGAAAATCATCATAATCATGAGAGGATGAAATAAGTATAATAACACATGTGAGTCATCATATAATTTGTCAATCACTTTTAGTTCATCAAGAATATCAATTCTCATAATGTAAATATCATTTAAATCTTTTGAAAGAATAACTTTCACAATTTCACTTTCAAATCACTTCATCGTTAACCATAGGCACAAGGAAACACACACACACTGGGAGATCCTATAACCGACATAAACCATGTGAGCCATATGGAGTCCAATGTCCAACTCACATTGGGGAAAGTCGTCCTATCCTTGCCATCGGATTAGGACTTCTAATATCAATCCAAAAACACTAGTGATCACTATATAAATCAGCCTCAGGCTCACGTCCTACGGGGGCATGTAGTTCTAGAGAAGTAAGGTCACTTTATACCTCCCACTCGGTGCTAAAGAGTACTCCCGGACTTAGCTCAGATCATTTCAAAGACAATCCGCAACAAAATAACTTTCATCAATATATAAGTATACATCGGGAGCCATCATGCTACCCATTTATCATAATCAAACATGTTGTGGATTTCTTTCACATTCGAGTTCAAAGCGACTCCATTAAGACCAAAAGGTCAAATCATTCAACACATCTCAAATATTCAACATCAACGTGCTTATTGCACACATTTTCTCAAAGACACAATTTCAAATAGGGTTCAAGACCCAAATATCAAAATCATGATAAATATCGTTCAAGATTCATGCTTTATAGAACCACACATGTAAATCCATCTTTCAAAATTATAGACATCAAAATTTCATAATAATCATCATAGAATATGAGTTCATGCTTCAAAATCATAATAATCAAGTAAAAATCATGTCTTCGTAAAGAAAATTACTTTTGGACACAAGAACGAAAGAGTGCTCTTGTTGAAAAAAACCTCCACATACCTTGAATGATGAACTTTAGATCGATACTCATTTTTGAGATGTTAATCGTGCCTTTGAATGATGGTTCTTGGAGTTCTTGAACTAGGAACTTGGAATCTTGAATAAATTTGCAGAATTAATGGTGAACTTTGGAGGTTCTTGAAGTTGGATGTAGGAGCTTAGGGTTTTCTTTTTGAGGGAATTTGATGAAGTATAACATATAATGCTTCTAATAGGCTTTAATATAGGGTTTGGATGGATTTTGGATGAGGGGGAATGACTAAAACGCCCCTAAAAATTAAATAATTCTCGAATCTGTACTTTAGTGGACTGTTTTGATAGTCTAAAGTAGATCAACCATAACGTTTTACTTCGATATCCAAATTGGATGAAACCAATTTTATTATAAAGAGGACTCTCATATATTTCCGTTGATATATAGTATCTCACCAGATCATTGTGTACGAGGAGTTATGATTGTTTGAAGTTGACCCAAAAATTTGCTTTTGGTAGGCTGAAGTAGATACATCATAACTTTTTGCTCCGATAGACAAATTGGATGAAACCAATTTCATTGGAAAGAGGACTCGCAGAGCTTTCCGTTGATATATATTAGATCACCCAGATCATTATGTACAAGGAGTTATGGTCGTTTAAAGTTGGAGCAAAAATACTCTAGGCCTCAGTACTTTTTCTGCACGTTTTACTGTTCACTACTATTCACGGTTCGATCAGAATGTTCATAACTCGTCGCTCGGGTGTTCGTTTTGGATGATCCACATATTGTTTGAAAGATTATTCAATACTCTACGCAATGGTGGGTTATAATCTAAGACATTCCGCATGGAAAATTTATAATTTATTTTAGAAGATAGAACCCAACACGTTTACGCACAAAATTTCTATGAAAAATTTCCCGGGGTATTACATCATCCCCCCTTGGAAACATTCGTCCTCGAATGATGCTATACATGCCAAGATTAGATAGGGAATAGATAATACAGCTGAAACCATTCGTTAGACTCGTCACCACATCGTTTCTCACTCCGAATGCAACTTAGAATGCATAAATTCAAGAAACTACAGCTGAACACATAATAAATGACAGCTGAACTGCTACAACTTTTATTAAAAGTGCATGATTTAGGAAAGAACGGTACCTTCGGCTTGATTGGAGTTCGCGGACAATTGTTGCGGGTACTTGGATCGCATATCCACCTCAGCTTCCCAAGTTGCACCCTCAACAGATTGGTTTTGCCATAATAGCTTAACCAAGGGAACTTTTTTGTTCCTTAGTCTTCGGACACTGAAATCAAGAATCTCAATAGGAATGCCATCAAAAGAAAGATTTTCTTGAATGTCAGCACTCACAGAGGAATCCACTACCACAGCACCGCTAATATGCTTTCTAAGCATGGAGATATGGAATATCAGAAGGCAACTCGACCTCATAAGCTACCTTACCAACACGACTAAGAATTTTGTAAGGACCAACATAATGGGGACTAAGCTTCCCCTTCTTTTTGAATCTCTTCACCCCCCTCATGGGAGAAATTTTCAGATACACTAGGTCACAACTTCAAACTCAAAGTCTCTCCTTCTAACATCCGCATATGACTTCTGACGACTCTGTACAGTTTTCAACCTTTCCCTAATCAACTTAACTTTTTCCATAGCCTCGAATACCAAATCAGGACCACTCACAGCCGCTTCACCCACCTCAAACCAACCTATGGGTGATCTGCACTTCCTCCCATATAAGGTTTCAAACGGAGCCATGCCAATACTAGAGTGAAAACTGTTATTGTAAGCAAACTCTATCAACGGTAAGTGATCATCTCAAATTTCCTTAAAGTCAAGTGTACAAGCTCTCAACATATCCTCTAAGGTCTGGATGGTCCACTCAGCCTGACCATCGATCTGCGGATGAAAAGCAGAACTCAAAAGCACCTGGGTACCAAGACCCTTCTGAAAAGCTTTCCAAAATTGCAAAGTGAACTAAGTACCCCTATGCGAAACGATAGACAAGGGAACTCTATGCAGTTTTACTAGCTCTCGGATATACAATCTAGCATATCCTCAGGCCAGAAATGAGCAGACTTAGTCAACCTATCAACCACAACTCAAATGGAATCATGATGGCATCGGGAAGGAGGTAAACCAATCACGAAGTCCATATTTATCTCTTCCCACTTCCAGGTGGGAATACTAAACTCTTGCATCATACCACCAGGTCTTTGGTGTTCAACCTTAACCTGTTGGCATGTTGCACACATAGCTACAAACGCTGCTATATCTTTCTTCATGCCACTCCACCAATAGATTTCCCGCAAGTCTCAGTACATCTTGGTGGCACTAGGATGAATAGAATATCGCGCCCCGTGTGCTTCAGCCATAATCCTCTGTCTCAGATCATCAACATTTGGGACACACAATTTACCTTGCAATCTCAACACACCATCTTCCCCTTGGGAGAAAACCTCTACTTTTTGGTCCTTGACTGACTCCTTCAGTCTGACCAAACTAGCATCTAAGTATTGCTTTTCCTTCACTTCTGAAACCAAGGAGGATTTGAAACTACTCTGAACCCCTATACTACCTTCAGCAGAGTGAAACAGCCTAACCCCCAATCTAGCCAAACGATGTACATCACGAACCAACTCTTTCTTACCTTATACCACATGCGAAACACTACCCATGGACACTCTACTTAGGGCATCCGCCATAACATTAGCCTTGCCCGGATGGTACAACACACTCATATCATAGTCATTTAACAATTCTAACCATCATCTCTGCCTAAGATTCAATTCTCTCTGGGTAAACATATACTACAGACTCTTATGATCAATGAAAACATCAACATGGACACCATACAAATAGTGTCTCTAGATTTTCAAAGCAAACACAACAGCAACCAACTCAAGGTCATGGGTGGGGTAATTTTTCTCATGGGGTTTCAACTGCCTAGAAGCATAAACTATCACCTTACCCTTCTACATCAATACGCAACCTAACCCAACTCTCGAAGCATCACAGTACACCACAAAACCATCAACACCATCAGACAAAGTCAACTCTTGAACACTCTTCTCATAAGATTCGGACCACAAGAACTTCATTTTTTTTTTGGGTCAACCGAGTCATAGGAGACGCTATAGAGGAGAAACCCTCAATAAAATGACTGTAATAGCCAGCTAAACCCAAGATACTTTGGATATCAGTCAGAGAAATAGGTTTAGGCCAATTTCTAACAGCTTCGGTCTTTTAGGGATCAACTCTAATACCCTCGAAAGAAATGATATGACCCAGAAAAGCAACTGACCTTAGCCAAAACTCACACTTACTGAACTTAGCAAAAAACTTATGATCTCTAAGGGTTTGCAAGACAGTTTAGAGATGATCAAAATGTTCATCCGCACTATGGGAGTACACCAGTATATCATCAATGAACACTATGACAAACATATCCAGATATGGTCTGAACACTCGATTCATGAGGTCCATGAAAGCTGCTGGGGCATTAGTTAACCCGAAAGACATAACAAGAAACTCAAATGGCCATAACAAGTTTGGAAAGCGGTTTTCGGGATATCACACTCCCTAACTTTGAGTTGATGACAGCCGAAATAAAATGGGCTGGGTATCGAGAAGAAGATCAATCCCGAACTCTATCTCTCTATCAGGAGGTATCCTTGGGAGATCATCCAGAAAGATATCATAAAACTCATTGATGACGTTAACAGACTGGAGAGTTAGAGTCTCAGACTTAGTGTCTTTGACTCTAACTAAATGGTAAATACACCCCTTGGAAATAAGCTTTCTAGCTTTGAGGTAAGAGATAAAATGACTCTTGGGTGACACAGAATTCCCAAACCACTTAAACACGGATGCACCCAGAAACTGAAACTTGACCACTTGGGTCCGATAATCAATAGAGGCATAAGAAGAATACAGCCAGTCCATACCCAGAATCACATCAAAATCTACCATGTCTAACTCAATCAGATCAGCCAACAAGACTCTATGAAGAACGGTAACAGGACACTTTTTATACACTTTTTGGGCAACAATCAAATCACCCACTGGGGTAGAAACTAGGATAGGCTCAGGAATAATCTCAGGACTCATTTCAAAATTCATAGCAATCAAAGGTGTAACATATAAGAAATCGGATCCAGGATCCAACAAAGCATACACATCAAACTGAAATATATGAAGCATACCATTAACAACATTGGGAGAGTCCTCCTGTTCCTGGCGGGACGGTAAAGCATAGAATCTATTATGGCGCTGCCCGCTAGCATTACTAGAAGAGGCGCCCTGAGCTGGGGTTGGGCGATTCGCTGGAATTGAAGCACTAACAATCTGAGTCTGGGTCTGAGGGCGATAGTCACGTTGCCCTTGTCCATCCTATGGACAATCTCTAACTCTGTGACCTATGTCACCACACCGAAAACAACCCCTCTTCTTACCCCAACACTCACCCGAATAAGCCCTACCACATTTAGGACATAGGGGATGATTTGGATTACTGCCAGCACTATACTAGGACCTGGATGCATATGATCTGCTACCTTGCTCCTGCCTACCTCTAGGCATGGGAGTACTAGCAGATGACAGTGCTGGCATGCTTGAACAATCCTGATACTGAGGGCGACTCCCTCCCTACGATCTAGTCTGACCCTATCCATGTTGCTTGGACCTAGCTCTCTTATTCCCTCTCATTCTATCTCTCTCCTTAATCTTATCTGCCTTAATCTGTTGGGCATGATTCATCAGCCTAGAAAGATTTATCTCACTATTCAGCATAGCAGACCTATACTCCTTAACCTTATAACTAGACACTCCAGTCACAAACTTACTCATACTAGCCCGATTATCAACCACTAAGTCAAGAGTATACTTGGCCAACTGATTGAACTTTAGACAGTACTCCCTAACAGTCATAGAGCCCCGTCGCAGGTTCATAAACTCTTTAACCTTCGCCTCCCTCATCTCCAAAGGGAAAAACTTATCCAAGAATGCATCCTGGAACTCTTGCCAAGTCATAGGGACAACTCCCTTACCTCTACCTTCCCTCCAAGCAACAACCCAGTCATAAGCAAGGTCTTTCAACCTATACGCAGCCAACTCCATACTATATTCCTCAGATACATGCATCACCTGAGTAATCTTCTGCACCTCCTCTAAAAACAACCGTGGATCTTAGTCAGACTTGGACCCATAGAATTCTGGCAGATTCATCCGCATGAATTCACGGATCCTGGCAGCAGTTGAATCACTTCCCTGCTACTGTAGAGTCAGGGCTGGGTTGGCCTGAATATTTACAGTAACAGCTTGGGCGAGCGCCTGAAAGGCTGCCCAAAATTCAGGATGAGATATATTTTCATTCAATGTGTCAGCAGGTTGAGGTTGTTAGCCATCATTATTTCTTCTCGCTCGACGTGGAGGCATATTTATGAAAGAAGAGAGCATGAATCAATAGCAGAGAGAGATACTTTAAGCATGATAGACTTCTGAAAGAAAGAATCACACTTTTTCCTAAAATATCTTATAGCCTTTTGCTCATAGATGAGGCACGCTACACACCAATGATCAAGACTCTACTTAACGTGGCTTGTCAGACTCCCTAGGACACCTTAAAACCTTAGGCTCTGATACCAAGTTTGTAATACCCCAAAATGGGTTCCA
Organism: Capsicum annuum; assembly: GCF_002878395.1. NCBI lineage: Eukaryota > Viridiplantae > Streptophyta > Magnoliopsida > Solanales > Solanaceae > Capsicum > Capsicum annuum. Next base: position 878,237 of record NW_025829669.1, on the reverse strand, counting down.
GAGCATCACACGGTGCTTGAGGCTACGAGTAGCCCTAAACTAACCCTTTGTGCTATTTTCATTCAGTTCAACACAAATCAACAGGGTTTCCATAAATAACCCTCAAATATCAATAGACTAATCATCATCTAAGAATAAAATAATTTCAGAAAGATAACAAAATATGACTTATTAGTCAACTCCCAACATCTATACTAGTCTGACAAGCCTCTAGGAAAATCAATAAAACCAGCGAGCCATTGAGACATGCCCCAACTGACTCATACTCAGTTATAAAATATAAATAATTTCATGAAACCAACATCAGACATCACGTCCTCGAAACATAAGGACTCACCACGATAGAGGATGTAGAACAACGTGCCCGAAGAATTACTGTCGAACCTGGAACTGAGCACCTGAACCTACATTCTAAGAAAATGCAGCCCACATCCAAAGATGTGGGTCAGTACTATGGAAAGGAACTGAGTATATGGGGGTGTATGCAGTTGTATAAACATCATCATCATAAATATTTATAAGAAATATGCAGGATGTATGAAAGACTCACATAGCCTGAAGAAAATCATCATAATCATGAGAGGATGAAATAAGTATAATAACACATGTGAGTCATCATATAATTTGTCAATCACTTTCATTTCATCAAGAATATCAGTTCTCATAATGTAAATATAATTTAAATTTTGAAAGAATAACTTTCACAATTCCACTTTCAAATCATTTCACCATTCACCATAGACACAAGAAAACACACACACATACTGGGAGATTCTATAACCGACATAAACCATGTGAGCCACATGGAGTCCAACGTTCAACCCATGTTGGGGAGAACTGTCCTATCCTTTCCATCGAAGTAGGACTATCGATATCAAATCCACACAAACTAGTGATCACTATATAAATCAGCCTCAAGCTCACGTCCGACGGGGACACGTAGTTCTAGGGAAGTAAGGTCACTTTATACCTCCCACTCGGTGCTAAAGAGTACTCCCGAACTTAGCTCAGCTCATTTCAAAGACAATCCACAACAAAACAACTTTCATCAATATATAAGTATACATCGGGAGCCATCATGCTACCCATTTATCATAATCAAACATGTTTTGGATTTCTTTCACATTCGAGTTCAGAGAGTCTCCATTAAGACCAAAAGGTCAAATTATTTAACACATCTCGAATATTCAACATCAATGTGCTTATAACACACATTTTCTCAAAGACGTAATTTCAAATGGGGTTCAAGACCCAAATATCAAAATCATGATAAATATCGTTCAAGATTCATGCTTTATATCACCACACATGTAAATCAATCTTTCAAAATCAGAGACATCAAAATTTCATAATAATCATCATACAATATGAGTTCATGCTTTAAAATCATAATAATCAAGTAAAAATTCTGTCTTTGTAAAGAAAATTACTTTTGGGCACAAGAACGAAAGAGTGCTCTTGTTGAAAAAAAACCCCACATACCTTGAATGATGAACTTTAGATCGATACTCATTTTTGAGATGTTAATCATGACTTTGAATGATGGTTCTTAGAGTTCTTAAACTAGGAACTTGGAATCTTGAATAAATTTGCGAATTAATGGTGAACTTTGGAGGTTCTTGAAGTTGGATGTAGGAGCTTAGGGTTTTTTTTTTGAGGGAATTTGATGAAATATAACATATAATGCTTCTAATAGGCTTTAATATAGGGTTTGGATGGATTTTGGGTGAGGGGGAATGACCAAAACGCCCCTAAAAATCAAATAATTCTTGAATCTGTCCTTTGGTGGACTGTTTTGATAGTCTGAAGCAGATCAACCATAACGTTTTACTCTGATATCCTAATTGGATGAAACAAATTTCATTAGAAAGAGGGCTCTCATATCTTTCTGTTAATATATAGTATCTCATCCAGATCATTGTGTACGAGGAGTTATGATCGCTTGAATTTAACCCAAAAATTCACTTTTGACAGGATGGAGTAGATTGACTATAACATTTTGCTCCGATAGACAAATTAGATGAAACCAATTTCATTAGAAAGAGGACTCATAGAGCTTTCCGTTGATATATAGTAAATCACCCAGATCATTATGTACAATGAGTTATAATCATTTAAATTTGGAGAAAAAATACGCAAGGCCTCAGTACTTTTTCCTGCACGTTTTACTGTTCACTACTATTCATGGTTCGATCGGAATGTTCATAACTCGTCGCTCGGGTATCCATTTTAGATGATCCATATATCGTTGGAAATCTTATTCAATACTATACTCAATGGTGGGTCATAATCTAAGACATTCCACTTCGAAAATTTATAATTCATTTTAGAAGATATAACCCAACACATTTACGCACAAAATTTCAACAAAAAATTTCCCGGGATATTATAGGTGGAGTCTGGGAAATCAGATGAGGTAATTGATGATGCACCATCCAATAGTCAGCAGGTTGATGAGTTGGAGAATTATAAGGGAAGGAGGCTAAAGTAGTGGTTACCACTCTTCCAAAACCACCCCCTCCATTTCCCTATCGGTTAAAGAAGAAGGCCGATGACACAAAGTTCAGAAAATTCATGGCTATGCTTAAGCAGTTGATGATTAATCTACCATTGGTGGAGTCATTGAAGAAAATGCCCGGTATGCAAAGTTCATAAAAGACCTTGTCACGAAGAAGCGGTCAGTTAGTTTTGAGCCGAGGGACTATCTTTATCATTGTGGTGCTATTTCCACAAGGTCTCTAGTGAAGAAAAAAGTAGATCCAGGAACATTTACTATCCCATGCACTATTGGACCTCTTGACTTTACAAAAGCTCTGTGCGACTTGGGAGCTAGCATCAATCGCCTCTAGTTGTTTACAAAAAGTTGGGTTTGGGAGACCCCACACCTACTAACATGCAACTTGTGATGGCGGATAGGTCAGTAAAAGAACCTATTGGTATTTTGTATGATGTGCTGGTGAAGGTTCCTAGCTTTATATTTCCTGCGGATTTCGTCATTCTGGATTGTGAGGTGGACTTCGAGGCACCCATAATCTTGGGTCAACCTTTCCTCATAACCAGAAGTGTGCTGATTGATTTGTGAGCTAATGAGCTCTTATTTAGGCTGAATGATTAAGTGGTGCAGTTCGATGTATGCCAATCAATGAAACAACAAAAAAAATGAGTGTGTTCTCAATTATTGATGTATATTGTGAGGATAATCAGGAGGTGCCTATAGAGGAGAAATTTGCTGTTGAGCCCTTAGCTACAGTGCTGATGAATTTTGATCATGAAGGGATTGAGGAGTATGAGGAGATTGTTTGTTCTTTGAAAATAATGGGATCATACTCTTATGATCCTAAGAAGCTTGATCTTGATATTAAGAATCGACCAACACCACCGGCTAAACCATCCATCAAAGAGCCGTCGGTGCTGGAATTGAAAGAGCTAATAGGGCATTTAAGGTATGTATTTCTGGGCAAAGGAAACACACTACCTGTGATTATTGCAACTGATTTGGGCGAGAAGCAGGTGGAAGAACTTATTTAGGTACTTCAAAGGTACAAAAGAACAATAGGCTGGACTATTGCTGATATTATTGGCATTCCCCCTGGCATCTGCACTCATAAGATAAAACTTGAGGAAGACTATACTCGAACCATTGAGCATCAATGCCGACTTAACCCACCAATGTAAGAGGTGGTTAAGAAGGAAATTATTAAGTGGCTAGACACAGGAGTGGTTTATCCTATTTTCAACAGTAAATGGGTAAGCCTAGTTCAAAGTGGTCCCAAAAAAAGGGGCATGACTGTTGTTGTAAATGAAAAGAACGAATTGATTCCTCTCAGGCCTGTGACAGGGTGGAGAGTTCACATGGACTACACATGACCGTATGCATTTTTTATTCAAATGGATGCCGTTTGGGTTATGTAATGCACCTGCTACCTTCCAAAGGTGTATGATGTCTATTTTCTCAGATACGGTAGAGGACACCTTGGAGGTGTTCATGGATGATTTTTCTGTGGTTGGAGATTCATTTGAGCTGTGTTTGGTGAACCTGAGTAGGGATTTACAAAGGTGTGTGGAATTCAATCTTGTACTTAATTGGGAGAAATACCACTTCATGGTGAAAGAAGGCATTGTTCTTGGGCACAAAATTTCAGCAAAAGGGATAGAGGTCAATCGAGCCAAGGTAGAGGTTATTGAGAAGCTACCACCTCCCATCTCAGTGAAAGAGGTACGTAGTTTCCTTGGGTATGCTGGGTTTTACTGGAGGTTTATAAAAGACGTCTATAAAATTACAAATCCACTTTGCAAACTTTTAGACAAGGAAACTAAGTTCTTCTATGATGCTGAATGCATTAAGCCATTCGAATGCCTTAAGAGGAAGCTGGTTAAGGATCCTATCATTGTTGCACCGGATTGGTCAAAGCCATTTAAGATAATATGTGATGCAAGTGGTGTTGCCCATGGAGCTGTGTTGGGGAAAAAGAAGGACAAATTATTTCATCCAGTTTGTTATGCAAGCAATGCACTGAATGGAGCTCAAAAAAATTACACCGTCACAGAGCAGGAACTTCTAGCAGTGGTGTATGCTTTTGAGAGGTTTCGAGCATATTTTCTAGGTACTAAGGTAGTGGTACACACTGACCACGCTTCCTTGAGGTACCTAATGGCGAAGAAGGACGCTAAACCAAGGTTGATCCAGTGGGTATTGCTACTTCAGGAATTTGACTTCGAGGTCAAGGATCGCAAGGCATGTGAGAATCAGGTGGCTGATCACCTATCAAGACTCGAAGGTGAGCATGTAGAAAAAATAAGCTTAAAATTGATGATTTCTTTTTGGATGATAAAGTATTGACTGTAGTGCTTGAGAAAGTACCTTGGTATGATGACTTCGCAAACTATGTGGTAAGTAAAGTAATGCCAGAGAATCTTTCCTTTCATCAAAGAAAAAAGTTTCTCCATGATGTGAAACATTATTTCTGGGATGAGCCATATCTTTTTTGGTGATGCGTGGATGGCAATATTAGACGGTGCATTCCAAAAGTAGAGATGTTGAGTGTACTGGATACGAATCATGCTTCCCTAGTTGGAGGCCACCATGCTGGTGATCGTACTACTAGAAAGGTTCTTCAAAGTGGCTACTATTGGCCCACTTTGTTCAAGGATGCTTATGTGTTCATAAAGAGATGTGACCAATGTCAAAGGCAAGGGTCTATCTCAAAGTTCTAAGTGATGCCAATGTCCAAGATGCTGGAGGTAAAACTGTTCAATGTCTGGGGCATTGACTTTATGGGGCCCTTCGTAAGCTCATTTGGGATGAAGTACATACTAGTTGCTGTTGACTACGCGTCAAAATGGGTCGAGGCTTTGGCTCTTGCGGATAATGAAAGATAACGTGTTGTAGCATTTTTAAAGAGAAATATCTTTTCTCGCTTTTGGGGTACCACGTACCATCATAAGCGATAGAGGATCGCACTTTTGCAACAAGATATTCAGAGCCACCTTGGCAAAATATAGATCCGAACAGCATAAGGAGGCTACTCCATACCACCCACAGACTAGTGGGCAGATGGAGATCTCTAATCGGGAAATCAAAGATATCCTTACCAAGACTGTAAATGCTAGCTAGAAAGATTGGTCTAGGAAGCTGGATGATGCATTATGGGCATATCGAACGGCTTTCAAGACACCCATTGCCATATCGCCATACCAATTGGTTTATGGCAAGGCCTGCTACTTGCTGATTGAGCTAGAACATAAAGTGCTGTGGGCAATAAAGAGTCTTAATATAAACTAGAATGAGGTAGAAAATATGAGGCTGGGACAGCTAAATGAGATGGATGAGTTCTATCTTGGATCTTATGATCAGGCTGATCTATAGAAGGAAAGAATAAAGAAGTACCACGACAACAGGATTGAAAAGAGAGATTTCCAGAAAGGCTACTTGGTGCTTCTATTCAACTCCAGACTCAAACTATTTCTAGGTAAGCTCAAATCCAAATGGTCCAGCCCATTTAAAGTGAGTCAAGTCTACTCATCTGGAGTAGTGGAACTTGAAAATAAAGATGAAAGTGTCTTCAAGGTAAATGGTCAACATGTGAAACTATATATTGGTCTAAAGGACTCGATAAAAAACATTGATACTATCTATCTCAATGAAGTCAGAGTAATCGACATAACTGAGTCATGCCGGGATAATAAATCAGGATCTAGTGAGAGGCAACCCATAGTATATTGTTGTAAAGCACTAGTTTGAGTTATTTTGGTATTTATTTTGTTGTTTTGTACAAGATGAAAGGTTTGTGTAGGTGTGCAGGTCTGACAGTGCAGGAAAACAAAAGCTGAAAAACTTTGGGGGTTATTGATGGGTTACCCGACAGATCATCAATGACTCGACGGATCATCGTGGTAGCCATCACAGCAAAGTCTAAAAACTAGGTTACTGGAGGAATTGTGATGGGTTGATCGATGGACCATCGCATACTCGACGGACCGTCGCATACTCGACGGACCATCGTATTCTTGACGGACCGTCGCATACTCAACGGATCGTCCCATAATCGACGGACCATTGCATACTCGATGGACCGTCAACTCAACCGTCATTAATATGCCCTAATGTAAATTCTATGAAATAGATCGATGGGTCTCCCGATGGATCATCGCTTAAGCGACAGACCATTTCAAGAACCATCGCACATAACCTTATTTCAGCTGGTCGGGTCGGATCGATTTAAATAGCCAAATTTTTTATTCTTATCTGAACCAAATGGTTTTAAATATAGATAATTTGAAGCGGTTGAGTAGCTCCCAAACTATTCAACGCACCTGAATCCTTTTATTCTTTCTAAAAACTTTCCACTTCCCTCTTCCTATCTATTTAAAGGCTATCATTTCTTTGTTGCTCTTAATCACAAGTAATAAGAAGTTAGTCTCTAAAACAAGGTGGCATATAGTGTCCTGTTTTGAAAGTGCGAAGTCAGAGTAGTGTACTGCAATAACAAGGTACAAATTTCTTTTCACTCTCTATCATTCTTCAATATGAGCAATTAAATAGGTGAAGAAAATTAAGAGAACCAATTCTCTTCTTACGTTTGGTATTGTATGGTGATGATGTGAGTTAAAACCTAACATACACTGTCTTGGGAGAAGTCTGATTAACTCGTGGACCAAAAAATGGCAAAATATGGATATGTCTTATTGATAAAAATGCCATTAAAATAGTCCTTGAATGAAGTGTATGCAAGGTGTTTGACAAAATGCCAAAATGATGACTGAAAGTGAAAATGACAGGCAACGGTCAGAGCGACGGACCATCGGATACTCGATGACCCGTTGCCTAAAACCGTTGCCACTTTCTCAAAGTCAAGGTTACTAGAAAGACCCCGACGGTTAGGGTCGATGGACCATCGCCCTAGCCATCGCCGGTCCATATTTTTTTCTGTCTTCTGGTTTAGATTGAGAACTGATAAATATTTTACTTGCATGTATCATGGAAAACAAATTACCAACCACCATGGGTAGAGATAGAGGCCAAAGGGCCAGACAAGGGCTATCATAAGATACAGATATCCCAACACACAATACCCGGCAAAATCATCAAGTTATCTCTTCATTCTTCCAGTCTGAAGAGAAGGGTGATAGCAGTAGCAGCAGCAGCTTAAGATAAATTCCGATTGAGAAAGGGGTTGAAGTATCTAACCCTATCCAAGAGGAAAGTCTAGAAAAAGTAGACCCAAATTTGGTTCGGCCCATGGATCCGTAAGTATGGGAAGCTATGCGGTGGTAGATTAAGGGTGCTCAGAGCACTTCTACAAAGGGTTGGCACCAACGGACAGGGTACCCATAAAAGGGCTATTTTTGAGGAATTTTAGATCGTGACAACAACTTTCCATGAATACACAGAGCTTGAGTGTAGATTTAATGAGGATAAACTGGCATAGATGAGTAGGCCACTTGGGACCTATCAACGAAATCTGGTACGTGAGTTTTTTACTAATTACTTGGTGTTGCTTGAGAAAGATTTTCCCAAAGGTGCATCAGCTACAAACATGAACAAACTTGATATAGTCCCTGTGCAAGGAGTTGACATAGATATCTTAGAGTGAATATTGAATGGTTCTTATTTAGGCCAGAATATTAGATACTGGGAGAAATTCCAAAATTGGAGCACCAACTATTCACACGAATGCAACAAAAGCCGTGGTTAGCCAGAATACTGACAGATGAAGGAGAGCCTGTGTGGCTATACAATCTACACAAAAATATATCTAAGTCATCCCTAAATTTTAGGGCCAAGTTCTGGTGGGCGATTGTGAGGCTAAGAATGATGCCAACAAGTGGTGATGACCGCTTAGAACTTACTTGAGCCATGATTATTTTTGCTTTGATTGAGGGACTGACAGTGGATTTTGGCCACATTATTTTTGATGAATTGTTCTTTCGCGCTCAAAAGACTCAGGCTGCGCTGCCATTCCCATGCCTTATCATAGAATTATGCAAGCAAGCAAAGGTACCTTTGATTAGCGAAGTCGATAATGAGATCCAGGTGGCACATAAGTAGGATATTAAAAAGAGGAGGGATGACTCAAAATTTGATATGCGATTCAACAGGCCTCCGACTCAGGAAACTTAGTTTGATCCAGTTCCTGAATCAGCAGAGGGCCCTTCAGGTATGTCACTACCTCTTGCTACGTATGTGCCTTCAAAAATATCTGCAGGTTCAACTTCGATGTCCATAGGTGGGACCACTATAGGGGTCAACGTAGCACTGGGTGAGGACACAATAGCCTCACCACACTTCACAGATGCCTCAGATAAATAAGAGGCACCACAAGTATTTCCCCTCTTTTGTACTTAAAATTATATGCATTGAGGACAAAGCATTATTTTTTATGGGGGTGGGATGTTGTTGTACCATGGGGGGAGGGGTTATGTTGCCAATATTATTTTCCTCCTATGTGGTATCTAGAAGAATCGATATGTCTAGGTTGTTATTAAGTTGTTGCATTTTCATTTCTTGTCTAGGATTAAATATAGTGTTGAAATTTCCTTTTCTTAAGACATGTTATATTGGTATTGTTGTTGAATGAAATAAAAGTTCCTTTCCTATTAGCACCTTTTTTTATATATATGGATGACAGCTGATAGTGGCAAAATTGTGTTTTTAATTTTTGTATAATTAATTTCTCTTACAAAGTGGTAAAGTGCTATGCAACCATGTGTGACTCTGATAATGGAATTAGAAGTTAGTAATGATGAAAAGCATAGCTATGTGATCTGGATCCCCAAGAATTAGTAGGATAGAAACTAACTCAGTGCCTGTGTTAGTGAGTATTTGTGTAGTTCTAACATAAGTGTTACACCTAGAACTTGCCTGGTTCATTAGATATTGTCGTGTGTTTTGACCCAATAAGAGAGGATAGTATGCCTCCTTATGTTGTTAGTCCACTTAGCCAAATGATTGACCCACCAAAAATATTGTGTTCCCTTTGTCAACCCTGTTGAGTCGTGTTAGTGTTTTTCTATCCAAATAAGTTTGATTCACTCTCTAGAAGGTGTTAAGAACTTAGCTTTAGACTTGGTCCAATTATGGACATTGTGCACTTTAACTTAGGCAAAACGCCTAAGTTGAGGGTGGCTACTGTTGGATTGTTGGTAGCCTAGAAGGTTGAGTTGAAATTGATTTGAGGGGTAGAATCCGACCCTGGTCTAGTTAGCAATCTAAATAGATTTATGCACCTCAACTTTCTGCATCAGCATAAGTTGAGGGGGGCTGATGCTGTGTTATCATCTTAAGAAAAACTGGGTTATGACAAGAGCGCTAATGAATAACTGCGAATGAATGAAAGGGACTTTAGTCTGGTAAGTAGCTACCAAAAAGGGTAAAGAGTGTGAAGTCTTATACTTTAAGTAACTTATCCAAATGAATTACCCTCACCTATCCTAAAACCTCATTACAACCTTTACCAAGTCCTACTTGATCTTGGCGAGTCAATCATGAGAGAACATTAGATGACAAGGTCAAGTTTATAGGTGTACATTGTGTTGGTAACTTATTTTCTGAGAGTGAGAAGCTTAGTTTGGTCCACAATTTAACTGTGATGTGAGGTAGACTTCTTTGACTGTGAGGGAATGTTGAGTTATATCTGTTTTATTTATTTCTTTGGGGTGTTGTATCTGTACCTGCGAATATGCTGATTAGTAGTTAATGCCAGTAGTAGATCCATGTATGTTGAGATAGCATAACCAAATGGGTAGTGGAATGATTGTATGATTGTGTTGGTTTTACTGTAAAATGCGCATCATGATGTTGTTCATATATGTATCCTGGTGTTGAGTTGCTTGAGGACAAGCAATTGCCTTAAGTTGAGGGTGTTGTTGTTCCAGATTTTGATGGAACATTTTAGGCCTTTTTCTTAGGATAATTATATGTTTTCAAGCAGCCATTGTTGTATTTAACATGGTATTTTAGTGCTTTTAAGATAAGAACTGAGTGTGAAGGATAACTTGGACAATTTGAGCAAAACAGAGGTAAAATGAGCAGGGACAACTTAGGCGACGGACTGTCGACCTTGTGATGACCCGTCGGTCTAAACCATTGATTAATAGCAGAAGTCATAGAATTTGGACATTCTGCAATGATCCAGGTGACGGACTGTTGACTCTATAATGAATCGTCGGTCTGAACCATCGCCAAGATATAGAACGCATAATCACTGGAAGCCCTGCGATGATCCAGGTGACAGACCATCGACCTTGCGATAGGCCATCGCACTACCCGTCGCCTAGAAGCCGAGAATGGAGTTAATGGAGACCCAATGATGGTTTAGGCGATGGACCATCGGACCTGCGATGAATTGTCACTTGACCCATCGACCATAGAGCGAAAAATCTGAGTTTGAATTTTAAAACCCCAATTCTGGAATCATATAAATACCAAGTATTAGGGTTTAGCCCATATATTTTATCATTAGTTTCATTCTTTCTCCTTTATCGAAAGCTGTTTAACACTTTTCATTGAGATTTGAATCTAGAGATTGAGATCTGTTTATTAGTTTTTATATTTTCCATTGAAGATTGAGAAGAACAATATTGTGACTTTTGTAAGTTCCCTCTTAAAGCCATTTATGAACATCAATATATCTTTGATTTCTTATATGGAGATGAGTAGCTAAACTCCCATTACTAGGGTTATGGGAGCCTTGATATAGAGAACAATTTTAGGGTTATGAATTGGTTTTATTTCTAACATCTATTGAAATTGAATGAATCTTTCTTCATTATAATGACATCTCTTTGTTGCAAACTTAAGAAGTGAGCCCATAGACTCCATTTGTCTAACTAGAAAGTTGATGTTAGGAAAAGAAGTGATTCACATGAATTCCATAGGTTTACCCTTTGGGTTAATGGGTTGATGCCTTAACAGGATCAACCCTCATGAGAGTGTTATTGAATAAAGCATGAATCCTTTAAGTTCGAGAGAAGTAAAGGGTGAAACACTCATTAGGTTGAGAAACACATGGGTAATTCTTAGAATTCAATAATTCTTGGAATTGAATACATAAGTTAGAATTCAAACATAAACTCACAACCCTAATTGTTTGAACATCTTGGTGAGCATAACCCTAGTTAATTTATTCTCATTGAAATTACATCGACGTTAACTCTCAGTAGTTGGATTTTTGTGTGAGACAAATACAAAAGAACACTGTTAACATTTCAAAACCCCCTTTATTTCGGAACCTTAGATCAATAGTCTAATAACAGTCATAATACTTAGTGAACATGTTATTCCCTATAGGATTCAACATCCAACCCAGTTGGGTTCTATATTTGACAACGACGGCTTACTCTCTCGTAAGAGAGGTGTAATTTGAGCGTATCATATGCCCATGTGTTTTTCATATCTATTATGTTAAATTGTTTTCTTAATGCTCTCAACAATTTTATATGGAATATATGTTGTTTTTGATTAGTTCTGCATACCAATACATTCCAGGTATTGACCATCCTTCGTGACAGCTACATATCTCAGAATGTAGGTTCTGAGGCACAGTACCGTGGTCCATCACATCAGTAGAATACTTGGATATTATAGAGTTATTATGATTTATCTTTGGTCAAACACATGTCTAACTGGCGCCTCAGGACTTTGCATATCAGTTTGTATCTATAAAAATGCTCACATGCGAGAATATGTACTTCTTATCCTGCTAATTCAGAAATTTTGTTGCTTTTATCTGTCTAAGTCCTTGCTTTGAGTCTTTGATATCTGGTGCCATCAGTTTAAGTACTTTAATAGGACTTCTACTTACTCTTCTTTTTAGTTGTCGTATTATTAATGTTTGTGTTTGTATGAAACAAATTAAATTCGTCTTTCAAAATAAATGCATGTGAATTCAATTATCATGTCACCTGTCAGCATAAAGAAGTCGGTTACTACATCACTCTGTTGTATTTTTCACTTAACTATGAATCTTTTTCAATTTTACTAGGGGGTATATTATAGATACCTTCTGGATGCATATAATATAGTCAAAATAAGTTGGTACATGTCCCGTCCGGCAAATTGAAGGCTGCTCTTTCTTGTACATAAGAATTAGTGATGTCTATATTGTGATTGTTGTTAGTAGCAATGTAAATGTTGCATGTTCATTCAAGTTTGTCGTTGAGGTAAAACACTATGGCCTATTAGGATCATACTTTCTCCCAGACTGATGATTTTTGGTCTGAACTACTGCTTTTTGTTTGTTTACAATGAAGATTTCATGTGCTTCTCTCTCTCTCTCTCTATATATGTATATGTATATGTGTGTGTGTCTATATATATGGAGGAGAACTTCGATTTTTGCTCTCTCAGCATCATGATTTTATTGTTAAGTGGAGAACAAGTAGCATCTTGTTGGTTACCTCTTCCGCTTTTAGTTGACTTGTGCTATGTTTGCTCTTTAAGTTCTACTAAAATGGTGGTAGTAGTCTTTTTTGTGGTTATTAAAAGGAAATGTTTTTCAAATGAGCAGTTTTGTGTATTTCTTATGTGTCATAAATTGGACAGTATTAAGCAAACCACAAGCAAAAGAATGACAAAAAGAACACACATATTTACATGGAAACCCTTGCGGAAAAAACCACAAGCAGAGGCAGAGGAAATTGACTATGAAGGAGAAGATACAAGGTTAGAGGCGTAGTCTCAATGACGTAATTTTTGTTACCTCCAAAATGACCCACTAAATTCACTTATATAATATGTACGTACAAATAAATCCTAGGCACAAAAACGTACAGGTCCATACCATGGGGGCTTTTCCCCCGTACCCCCAATGACCCAATCTCTGTGCTACCACCATAGACCCCATGAAAGATCACAAACATGGGGCACACCACAAATTTTTTAGGGCCGGGTCAATAGAATTTGGGTCACAAACTCAAAAAATTTCCACCTTGACACGAATTTTATTTCAGAACTCAAACCCATTTTAAGAAAATTCTCCACCTCTTCCACAAAAGTCCCTAAGGGCACATCTTAACTGCTGACACCAACCAAGTCCAAGAAATGCTCAAACTTGGCACTTGGTAGTGTCTTGGTCATCATATCAGTAGGGTTATCATGGAAACTAATCTTTCTTACCATAATATCACCACGAGCAATAATTTCATGCACAAAATGATACTGAACATCGATGTGCTTTTTCCTCTCGAGAAACATCTGATATTTTGTAAGGAAGATAGCACTTTGACTGTCATGAAAGACCATAGAAATTTGTAAGTCCTTTCTAATTTCACCAAATAGACCCTTCAACCAAATAGCTTCTTTGCAAGCCTCTGTAATAGTCATATACTCTGCCTCAGTAGTTGACAAAGCAACCGTAGTTTGTAAAGTAGCTTTCCAACTTATATCACAACTACCAATGGTGAAAACATAGCCTGTAAGGGATCTCCTTTTATCAAGATCTCCTATAAAATTAGAATCAACATACCCAATTACTCCATCTCTATTTCTCCCAAACAATAAACAAACATCAGTAGATCCATGCAAGTATCTGAAAATCCACTGAACTATTTTCCAATGTTCTTTGCCAGGATTTTCTGTGTATCTGCTAACTGCATTGATGACAAATGATAAATCTAGTTGGGAACACACCATCGCATACATAACAGACCCAACAACACTAGAGTATAGAACTCGAGACATATAGCCACACTCTTCATCTTTCTTTGGAGATAACATAGCTGAGAGTTTGAAGTGAGCTACCAATGGAGTACTAACAAGTTTGACATTTTGCATATTTAACGTATGACACACTTTCTCCCTATACCTTTTCTGACTCATGTATATCTTACATTTCTCTCTCTCCCTCAGAATTTCCATGCCAAGAATCTTCTTTGCTGCTCCTAGATCCTTCATATCAATTTCTTTAGTAAGCTAGGCTTTAACTTTTATTATCTCTCTCATATCCTTTGCTGCTATCAATATATCATCAATATATAAGAGAAGATACATGAATGAACCATCACTTACCTCCTTGAAGTAGACACAACTATCACAACTACTCTATCAAAAGATATAAGAAGTCATAAAAGAGTCAAACCTTATATACCACTATTTGGGTGACTGTTTTAAGCCATAAAGAAACTTTTTCAACAAGCATACATAGTCCTCCTTTCCCGAGACAACAAAACCCTCTGGTTGTTGCATATAGATATCCTGCTCAAGTTCTCCATGTTAGAATGCAGTCTTGATATCCAACTACTCAAGCTCAAGATTGTGCATTGCCACAATACCAAGAAAGGTTCGAATCAAACTATGCTTTACAACTAGAGAAAACACATCTGTGAAGTCAACACCTAGAACCTGACTGTATTCTTTAGCAACTAGTCTTTCTTTGTACCTAGCATCTTCAACTCTCGATGTTCCTTCTTTGTTTTTAAATACTCACTTGTAATGGGCAAATTTCTTATCTTTAGGCAATCTCACCAGATCCCATGTGCCATTATTATAAAGTGATTCCATCTCCTTATGCATATCAATCATTTATCGGCCGAAATCATCACAACTAACTTTCTTTGAGTAAAAAGAAGGTTCTTTGCCGAAATTAATACCTTTGCTACATTCAATGCTTAAGCAACCAAATAAGCTTTAACATACTTTTGAGGAGGTCTAATATCTTTCCTAGGCCTGTCATTAGAAATAGAATATTGTGGCATCAGTGGTAGTGAAGAAGAAATAGTACCACTCTGAATCTCCAAGCTAGATTGAGAACTAGGCACAGGTGTAGACTCTGCTAAAATTTGTAATTCAATGTGGGAGCTTGACTTTTAATGATTCATGTCACTATGCTTATCTGGGGGCGAAGCAACTGATTTGGAGGAAGCACGAAGCATGGTATTTTCATCGAACACAACATCCCTGCTAATTATAACATTTATATTTATTCGACACCAAAGCTTATATCCTTTAACACCAGACTTATAACCTATAAATAAGTATTTAACAGATCTAGATTCCAACTTTCCATTATATACATGAGCATAAGTGGGACATCCAAATATCCTCAAATCAGAGTAACTGGCAAGAGTACCCGACCATACCTCCTTTGGAGTGTTTTTGTCTAACGCAACTAAAGAAGAGTGGTTAGTAAAAAGACAAGCTGTGGAAGCATCTTCAGTCCAAAAAGACTTTGGTAAACCAACATTAGAGAGAATACAACACACCTTTTCCATTATAGTCCTATTCATTCATTTGGCTACACCATTTTGATGCGGAGCATGACGAACAGTTAAGTGCCTTACAATTCCTTCGGACTTGCACTAAACATTAAAGTTATTAGAACAAAATTCTAAACCATTATCAGTCCAAAGGTATTTTACCTACTTCTCTGTTTGATTTTCAATCATAAGCTTCCACTCCTTGAAAGTAGGCAACACATCATTATTTTGATTCAAGAAAAACACCTAAATTTTTCTAGAATATTCATCAACAATAGTCAACATGTAGTTAGTACCTTCTCTAGAAGGTACTCTAGAAGGACCCAAGAGATTAGAAAGAATGTAATCAAGCGTGCCTTTAGTTGAGTGGATGCCTTTAATGAATCTGACTCTCTTCTGCTTCCCAAAAATGCAGTGCTCACAGAACTCCAATTTAGTAATACTCTACCCATCAAGAAGTCCTTTCTTACTCAGTTTAGCCATTCTATTTTCACTCATATGTCCCAAACGCATATTCCAAAGTTTAGAAATATCACTATTTGATAGAGAAAAAGTAGAAACAACTGTATCACCTGTAAATGTAGAGCCTTGTAGGATGTACAAATTGCCAGTCTATCTCTGTCCCGTTATAACAACAAGAGCACCTTTAGTAACCTTTAGGACTCCACCTTCACCAGTGTACTTATATCCGTTCGAATCAAGGGTACTCAAGAAATACAATTTCTCTTTAGGTCTGGGACATAACGTATATCACCAAGTATCTTCACAACCCTATCAAACATCTTGATCTAGAATATTCCAATCCAGATATCCTACAAGGTATGTTATTTCCCATCAATACAACACCTTTAGATACTATTTCATATGTTGTAAACCAATCTCGATTGTGACACATATGAAATGTGCAAGTTGAATCAAGAATCTAATCCTTACAAGGTTTGGAGTTACCATTTGAAACTAACTAGAGTTCTCTATCACTACTACCATCTTCAACTAAATTAGAAAGTATTAAGAAAACCACAATAAAAAGAATGACAAGGACACAAATTTATATGGAAACCCTTACGGGAAAAACCATAGACAGAGGCTGAGGAAATTCACTAGGAAGGAGAAGAGTACAAGGTTGGACATGTAGTCTCAATGATGTAATTTTTGTTACTACCAAAATGATACACTAAATACATTTATATAATACGTGTGTACATATAAATCTTAGGCCTAATAACATACAGGTCCATACTATGGGGGCTTTACCCCCATACCCCCAATGACCTGATCCCTAGGCTACCACCACATACCCCATGAAAAATTATAAACCTAAGGCACACCACAAAATTTTTAGGTCCATATCAATAGAATTTGTTTCACAAACTCTAATATTATGAATTGGAAAAATTTTCGGACCAGTATCTTGGTTTGCATTATTGTAGTTATATTAAATTACCATACTTTTCAAATGTAATACATTCTTTCTTATAAAGAAGAATTCATATTACGCCCTAAGAAATGGAGGTGAGAAAAATAATGGTTGCATAAATTTTGTATGATTTGTTAGTGTTCTTTTTACTTCCTGAATAATAAAACGGCAATCCCCAATACACATGCAAGATGTTACACTATTCAAATCTTACTTTGGTGATGACTTTGATGAAGATGCCATCCACAATAACTTTGTTTTGATTTACAAGCTATTGGATGATAATCCTTGTAGATAATACTTAGTTTTTGACATTTTATCAGGGTTTGACAGGGATACCTTTTTATGAAATAACTTCTTTTGGTTAGTTTTCTTCAATTCTTTGTGGTAGTAATGTTAATATTTTGTTATTTTTCTCTCTCTTCTCTATCATACTTATCAATCTAGAGAGGAAAATATAACAAGTAATGATAATTGGATTAAGTACATCTGTGAGGATAAGGCACAATACAGAATTAAGCATAGACCACTTGAGATACGTAGCTGTCCTTTCCAAGTATATACTTCTTAATAGGTGTAATAGGATATGTGGTTCTTGATAAACTTAGTTGGAGTGAGCTATTGTAATATTGATGGACCATGGTTGTAAATGACTAGATACTCCTTCTAGTCTAGATTTAGCATGGGGTTATGTGCGTATAAGATGACTAATGTTGAGAACCACGTTATGGACCCAAACCATGTCTACGGAGATGCATTGGATATGGTGAAATTATATTTATCTCTTACTTAAGAAAGTCTTGAAGCCTATTTTATAATTGAAAGGAAAGAAGCACGTGGATAGGGACTTGTTTTTTTTGGTGAGACCCTATTTTTGTATCATTAATTTGACCTTCTGATACAAGAAAAATTAGAAGTACATTCAAGGATTCAATCCTAAGGGCCACTGATGCCATCTGAGTTTCTTTATTGTCTTACATTCGAAACCGAGCAAAAGAGTTGAAGGACATGTTGTCAAAAGGTCTAATTGGAATAGAGGTTTGAAGCTCATACATACTTGTAAGGAGCCCTTAATTATACAATGTCGTGTTTGGAAAATATCTTGGAGCCGAGGGAAGCCATGGCATAAGGAATAAAGAGAGCCCTTGTGCGTTATTTCCAAAATAGCCACTTTTGGGCGATTTTTATAATTATTTGTGCAAAGACAAATACTATAGATAGGTGCCTTAGCCATTTCATTACCGTAGTTTTTAATTATTATTTAGTTTTTAATAATTATTGAAATTGTGACTCTTGAGAGAGTATGAGAGCTTGGAAAAGTTTTTGTTTTCTTAGAAACGGTGGTTGTAAGGGCTTTCCAATTCCTTTTTGGGTTATCAAAAGAGATTGGTGCTTGTTGGTAATCAAAAGGGAGGTCTTTGGATTTGATATATCCATAGGTTGTCCTTGTATTTATCTTCTTATGTTTGTCTATCTATCTTTATCGCCATCCTTTATCTTTCATATTTGTATTTTCGATTCCAATATCATAACCCAAGATTGAATTCGTGGGAATGAACTCAAGCTTGACTCTGATACCACATGATAACTGACAAAATACAAAATATAAGGCACTTATTTATATTATTGCCTTTGCATAAATAACATATTACATAAATAGCCCAAAAGTGGTTATTTAGGAAATAACTCACAAGGGCACTTCTTATTCCTAGTGCCATGACTTCCCTCAGCTTCAAGCTATCTTCCAAACATGAGCTTGTTTATTTAGGGGCTCCGTCCAAGTATTATGAGCTTCAATCCTCTATTCCAAGCATACACCAAGACTCTAAGGTAGCATATTGGGACTTTTGGCAATATTTCATCCAACTCCTTAGCTCGGCTTCAAATGTAAGATTGAGGAAGTTTAGATGGAATCAATAGCCCCTAGGATTTTATCCTTGAATGTAGTTCTAATTTTTCTTGTACCACTTTTACAAAATGCAGCTCAATGGTATGGGACAGGTTCATAAATCCTTTTTGGACATACCTTTCAATTGTTGATATTGAAATATTTCATTAGGATATCCCAAATCAGATTTTTTTCATAGACTTGACTTATGGCTGGTGGTTTGTCTACTCCGTCTGCACAAAATTTTTAATATTCTGCTTACTTAACTAGCTAGTCTTGCACCTTTTGGCCCTATTTAGGACAATATGCAGGGGTGCAAGAGTCAATGAAAAATGTATTCCTATAGTGTGACCACTTACTAACATTTTAGTTCATAGATTTTACACCATCTATTGGCAACTGTTTGTTGCTTTTTGAGTCTGTCTATGAAAAATTAAGTATTCTTATCTTCAAACTATCAATTATCTACCTTGAAAGTTTAGTACAATGTGTACATGCTACATGCTATTATGTCAAGAAGAGTAATCATTTTTTTTTGCTTATTTGTCTAAAATTGCAGAAATTCTGGGCTTTCGTTACCCACAAATCTTTCACCTGAAATTGTAAAACTCTACATTACTTAGGAAGGTGTCCAGTCATCCTTTATATCCAAGGTTAGTTATTTTTCCTGTGATTTCTTTCATAGTATGACAAATAAATGTTGAACAATAGATTTAGATTGTCTACCTATTTGATATACTTAATAAAATCATTCATTAGGGATAACATACAGTGAGCTAATAAATATGAATTTTGAGTACAATATCAATCTGTATTTCTCTTCACAATGCAATAAATTCCTACAATATGTAGATAGGCTAATTCCAAATGCAATATTGTAAGTAACTAATGCAGTCGGTTGGCGAAGGGAGGGTCTTGTTTATAGGAAGAATGAGGTGGTTTATGGCTCTATCTTTTTAAAAATTTCTATGATCTTCAATCTTCCCTATATTAAGTATTTGATGATGGTTTATATACCAACATGTATTTCTGGATATTTTGGAGAGTGTTAATCTCCTTATGTCTTTAAAAGGTAGAAGTTTTGTAGTTTGGCAGGTGTATTTTTTCTTTTTAAGAAAACCTATTTTTGGTTCTCATTTAATATATTATACTTGCAGGTAGCCTCCTCCGTTGTGATGTAACTGGAAAAGTTCTCAAGAAATGCTTCCTTTTTGGAATGCCTAATCTGAAGTTGGGTTGAAATGATAAAATCGGTCTTAAGAAAGAGACACAATTCAAGTCCCATCTGACTAAGAGGTAGTGTCTGAATAATTGCTTGTTTCAACTTTTATCCACATGATTGTCTGTGGAGTTGCTTCTTCTGCTAGTTATTTGAGGAAAGTTCACTTGAATGTTAGTGACTTTTGTGTTTCAAAAAAAATCATTTTCTTGGTCATTCATCTATGATAATCCACTTTATTGTGATTCTGCTTCTTTCAGTTGTTTAGCCTTATCTGTAAATTTTTAATGCCAACTGTCCTCAACATCACAGTTTGGGCTCCAATTAGTTTTAGAAGCTATATGTTGATTTAATTATTTTTTTTATTAACAAAAGATATTACTCTTCTACCTTTTACCAGTGGTAAAATTATTGAGCTCAATGATCTACTTTCCACCAATGTGTTATTTTAATGAGATTCAACTCAGAAAAGTCTATCAGCTGATTTGAATTGATGAAGTAAGTTCATACTTCTTTCTATATATCTTTATTTTCTGGGATCTTTTTTTCCTCTTATCTCAAAGCCGAAGGATGAAGCTGTGGTTTATCATTTTATTCTAGTAAAAAATGTTGAAGTTCCTTGAAAAAAGGTTTCTTGTTATAACAAATTAATGTTACTATTGTCTATAACTATGACAACATAATGTCAAGTGTGTCTGTGTCCCAGGAATTATTTTTGGGCCATCTTGTCTGCACCATGAGTCCGTCTAATCTACTGGGTGCATGCTGCATCCTCCAACCAATGCAATTACTGGATAACTTTGTCTATTAAGCCTTTGATCGGTGAGAAGAAATTACCTAACATTTTATTTTGCCTCTACTTCGATTTAAACCTTAGTTTTCATTGTTCATCTAAGCATCAACGACCATTTCCTTAGGCCTACCTCTACCCTTCCTCAATCCATATGGCAATCTTCTTACACCATCTATCCGAGGTATCCATACCTCTCCTCTTAAAATACCCAAACCATCTTAACCTCTCTTCCAATATCTTATCTTCCACAAAAACACTTCTGTATTATCCTGAATATCTTCATTCCTAATATTATTCTCTCTTGGTATGTCCACACATTTCCCTTAAGGCCCTTATCTCGGCCACTCGCATATTAAGACACAAGAGTTCTTGATTTTCCTCGGCCTTATATGATAATTGGTCTAACCATCACTTATTTAGGTGGCATATTCTTTTCATACACAAACACCAGATGCTAACCTCCATTTCATCCATCCACCTGAGTGATATAGTCAATCTCCTCATTACCTTGGATCACAGACCCTAGGTGCTTTAAACTTCCTCTCTTAGGGACCACTCCTATGTCCACATCTGCTTTATAGAAAACATCACTGAAATTGTACTCCAAGTAATAAATTTTGGTCCTGCTCAACTTAAAACCTTTAGATTCCAGCATCTGTCTACTAACCTCCATCCTTGTGTTAACTCCTCTTCGCGCTTCATTAATTTGAACTCTGTCATCTGTAAATAGCATGAACCAAGGAACCTCTCCTTTAATATAAAGCATCAGTGACTGGCTAAGAGCAAATCCTGGTGCATGTAACCCCATTTAGTGTCTATTTTTGCTAATACTGACACAATGTAAAACTCGAATGCTTCAATTTAGTTTAAAATTGAGTCTGTTGGTTTTAGTAGTTGTGTCAAATTAATGTATGTTCTCCTAAAGGAACATTTACTTCATGTTATGCGATCAAGAATGTTGTTGTATATTTTGAAATCCTGATAAATCAAAAGTATTCTTTCTTTTCCTAGTAAAATTGTACACGTTCCCACTGGCCACACATAAATCACAATGGTGTGTTAAACTCTTAATAAGTTTATGAGAATTTAAAGTATTATTATCACTGCTTGAGAAGTCCAACAAGATACTTAATATGAAAGAAGCACTGGAAAGAAATCTAGAATTTCACTGAGCAATATAAATTAAAATAGTGTTTCCTTTAATGATGTTGAGCTAAAAGAAGATGTGATCAAGTTGATGGTAGTTAAAGGTAGTTAGTGTATGTATGATTGTTAGTTAGAGGTGACAACTGTCACACGAAGCCAAAAACTATCTATAAATACATGTAGTGGCAGGTTAATGTGATAACAGAATTCAGTTACCACACTTCTTCATCTAGATTCTTATTTTCTCTCTCTTTGTTCTTAGTTTGTATAGAAGTTTAACATGATATTTGAGCCAATAAACAATTATTGAGGGTTGTGATTCATTCTTGAA
Organism: Capsicum annuum; assembly: GCF_002878395.1. Taxonomy (NCBI): domain Eukaryota; kingdom Viridiplantae; phylum Streptophyta; class Magnoliopsida; order Solanales; family Solanaceae; genus Capsicum; species Capsicum annuum. The sequence goes on along the minus strand of NW_025829669.1, from coordinate 855,750 downwards.
AACATTGATCACACACAGTCAGTAAATCATATAGCAGTAGCTTTTTCAATTTCAGTTTCTTAGGTGTTTTGTCCATGGCAATTACTCAAAATTCCTATCCTGATGTTTCTCAAACATCATCAACTGCTATGACTGCAGAGGCACGATATGGTATAATTAAGATTGACCATAATCATCCTATTTACTTTCATCCTAATGATACACCAGGTAGCTCATTTATCTCAATTCAACTTAATGGTTATGAGAATTATGTCCTTTGGAGTAGATCCATGGATCTTAGTCTGGTAGGGAGGAATAAAGTAGGCTTTGTTGATGGTTGTTATCCCAAAACTCCTTTTGATGCTTCTCTAAATAATTAATGGGAGAGAGTCAATGCTGTGGTGCTATACTGGATCATGAAATATGTGCAAAAAAAATCTCTTGAGTGGTATAATCTACGCCTCTAATCCACATAGTGTATGGATAGACTTGAAGAAAAGGTTTGACAAAGTGAATTGATTTAGAGTGTTTGTTTTTCACAGGGAAATTGTTAATTTGACTCAGGGTACATTATCTATTTTTGATTACTTTTCTTGCACGAGAACCCTCTGGGATGAATCTGATGCTCTTATTCCTTCTTCTAGATGCAATTGCTCTTAGTCTAGGAGCTATGCCCAGTACTTTAAGTATCATAGGGTTCTACAGTTCCTCCTAGGACTGAATGAGTCATATTCCTAGTATTGAGGTCATATCTTACTAATGAATCCCATTCCTTCCATTAATATGGTCAATTCCATGATTTTTGATTAGGAGAGATAAAGGATTATAGCTAGTAGCTTCTCTCTTAGTCAAGTTACTGATACTTTAAAAGCAATAACCCTTTTCACCCATAACAGGAAACAAAGGGAAGAGAGTGTATTTGGGAATTGGTAGTTCTGGTACTTGTTATTCATCAACTAATATGAAGCCTGTAAGTGGTTATAAAGGGATATCATCTACCTAAAATTACAGAAATGTTGCACAGAAAAGACCTTCTATAGTTTGTGAGTTCTGTGATTACAATAGCCATACTAGGGACCAATGTTTCAAACTCATTGTCTATACCACAAACTGGAAGAAATATAAGAAGTATTGTCTACTGGAATTTCCTTATAAGAGAGATTGTTCTGAACATCTACACTCAATATAGGGACTACAACTGCTAGGTCACCAATGCATTTATTTAGCAATGAGACATAAAAAATGCTAAGTCTGCAGGTAACTCAAGCTCATAAGATACCTGACCGAAGCGACTGAGAATACTATAAAGACCAACTTATCGGGGACTAAGTTTTCACTTAATGCCGGATCTTTTCACCCCTTTCATGGGAGAGATTTTTAAATACATAAAGTCTCCAATGTCAAACTCGAGGTCTTTCCTTCTCATATCTACATACAATTTCTGTCGGCTCTAAGCTATCTTAAGCCTCTTTTTGATCAACTGAACCTTCTCTAAGGCATCAAATACTAGGACAGGCCCTAATACTACCCACTTCAAACCAACCAATAGGAGACCTACATCTCCTCCCATAAAGTGCCTCAAATGGAGCCATCTGAATACTGTAATGATAGCTGTTATTATAGCAAACTCAATCAAAGGAAAGTGATTATCCCAACTACCCTTAAAGTCAATAACACACACTCTTAACACATCTTCTATAGTTTGAATGGTCCTTTTTACTTGACCATCTATATGAGGATGGAAGGTTGTACTGAGGTGAACTTGGGTACCAAGACCCTTTTGGAAGGCTTTCCAAAAGTGAGAGGTCAACTATGTACCTCTATCTAAAATGATAGACAATGGGACACCGTGCAATATGACCAACTCACTAACATAGAGCTTGGCATAATCCTCGACTGAATAAGAGAAATGAACTGGAAAGAAGTGGAATGATTTGGTCATCCTATCCCCAAATCAAATCATGCTGACGATGAGTACAAGGCAAACCCATCACAAAGTCCATATCCACTTTCTCCCACTTTTAAGTCGGAATACTGAACTCTTATATAAACCTACTAGGATTCTGATGCTCAATATTAACTTGCTGACATATAGAACACTTAGCCACAAACTCTGCAATGTCTCTCTTCATCCCACTCCACCAATAGACTTCCCATAAATTACGGTACATCTTAGTAGCCCCTGGGTGAATTGAGTAACGCACACCATGTATTTCTGCAAGAATGGCACACATAATCTACCCTGGCAGCACAACACACCATCTCCTTCTTGGGAGAAAACTTCTACTTTCTGATCTCTGAGTGACTCTTTTAGTTTAACTAAACTGGGATCTCTATCCTGCTTTTCTTTTACCTTAGAAACTAAGGAAAATGCCAAACTATTCTTCACCCATACACTACCCTCAACTAAATAAAAAAAATGAACACCCAACCTAGCAAGCTGATGAACTTCCTGAACTAATTTCTTCTTACCATCCTCAAATTTAGCAAAACTACCCATGGACAATATACTTAGAGCATCGGCCTCTACATTGGCCTTGCTTGGATGATACAGACACTTATGTCACAGTCTTTCAATAACTCCAACCTCCTTTTTTGATGCAAGTTTAGGTTTTTCTGAGAGAATACATACTACAGGATTTTATGATCTATGAACACATAACATATACCTCATACAAATCTTTCCTCCAAATCTTTAAGGCAAACACGCTGCTAACATAAAATCATGGGTGGGATAATTCTTTTCATAGGACTTAAGCTGTCTAGAGGCATAAGCTATGACCTTACCTTTCTGCATCAAAACACACCCCAAACTAACTCTGAAAGTATCACAATAAACAACAAATCCATCTGAACCATCAGGCAAAGTCAGAACTAGGGTTGTAGTGAGTCGAGTCTTCAACTCCTGAAAACTCCTCACAAGAATCTAACCATCGAAACTTGACTTTTTTTTAAGTCAACCTGGAAATGGGAGATATAATAGATAAAAATCCTTCAATAAACCATCGGTAATAGCCAGACAAACCCAAAAAACTCCTGATATCTGATGGAGAGATAGGTCTAGGTCAGTTTCTTACTACTTCAATCTTTTGAGAATCTACTCTAATTCCATCACCAAAAACTATATGACCAAGAAAGCTTCTGACCATAGCCAAAATTCGCATTTACTGAATTTGGCGAATAACTAATGGGCTCTAAGGGTCTATAATACTACTCTAAGATGGTATGCATAATCATGTTCACTACGGGAGTTGACAAGAATGTTATCTATGAAGACTACGATGAACATGCCCAAGTACTATTTGAATACTTTGTTCATCAAGTCCATGAAAGCTGCTGTGGCATTGGTAAGACCAAAAATATGACTAGAAATTTGAAGGGACCATACTGAGTTCTAAAATTAGTTTTTTAGAATGTCACATTCTCTGACTCTGAGATGATGATAGCCTGATCTGAGGTCTATCTTAGAAAATTAACTCGTACCCCAAAGTTGGACAAATAAGTCATCGATTCTAGGAAGTGGGTACTTTTTCTTGAATGTGACTTTGTTTAACTGACGGTAGTAAATACACATTCTTAGGGAATCGTCTTTCTTACGCATGAATAGAACTGGTGCGCCCCACGAGGAGACACTAGGTCTAATGAATCCCTTATCTAGGAGATCCTTGAATAGCTCTTTTAGTTCTTTGATCTCTATTGGATCCATTCTGTATGGTGGAATAGAGATGGGTTGAGTATCCGGAAGAAGGTTTTTTTTGAAGTCAATTTCCCTTTCGGGAGGAACTTCGGGAAGATCATTGGGAAATACATCTGGAAATTCACATGCTACTGAAACTGACTCAAGATTAGGAGTCCCAAAACTAGAGTCTTTAACTCTAACGAGATGATAGATACACCCCTTGGATATTATTTTTTTTTGCTCTAAGGTATGAAACAAGCTGACCCCTAAGTGCTGAAGTGCTTCCACTCTATTCTAGGATAGGTTCATTCGAGAATTGAAAATAGATAAGTTTGTTTCTACAATAAACTGAAGCATAGCATGAATGAAGCCAATCCATGTCAAGATTGACATCAAAATCAGTTATCTCTAACTCTATTAGGTCTGCTGAAGTAACTTTTTGAGATACCATAGTTAGAAAGTTCCTGTATACCCACCTGCCCATGACATATTTACCTACTGGGATAGAGACTGAGAAGGGCTCTGCTAGGATTTCAAGACTGACTCTGATGTCAACAACTATATACGGAGTTACTAAGGACAAAGAAGCTCCTGGATCTAGTAAAGCATAAATATGTAAATGATAAACTGGTAACATACCAGTGACCACATCAAGAGAACTTTCTTGATCCTGTTAGGACTGGAGTGCATAGAGCCTTTTGGGGAGTTGCCCACTGGTGGCACTGGAAGCGGTACCCTGCTGATTCGAGTGACCAGACTGAGCTGGGGGACGTTTGTATTAAACCTGTGAACCTGATTAAGGAAAATCTCTGATTATATGGACTGGTTTGCCATACCCAAAACAAACATCACTGTCAGCTCTACAGATACCCTAATGGTTTCTGCCGCATTTCTAACAAAAGGGATTAGTTCGAGCACTATTGACACTACCCTGAGATTTAGAGCTTGGTGCCTTATCTTTGTTACCATTTATGAACTTAGATTCTAGAGCACTGGCTGAGGATGGAGATGGAACTAAATATTTTGGGAAAAACTATGAACAATTATCGCCTTTTGACTTAGGTTGAGTGAAATTAAAACTACCTATTCTAAATCTCTTGTTTTACTTCTCTCGCTCCTTATTCTTAGCCTCTTCTATCTGTTGAGCATAGATCATTAGCCTGGATATGTCTATCTCCTTAATTAACATTATAGTTCTACACTCCTTAACCACACTCTCTAATACCCCAGACACGAACTTGCTCATTCTGGATCTATTGTCTGCTACTACATGGGGAGCATACTTAGATAACTGTGTAAACTTGAGGGAATACTCATTCACACTCATGTTGCCTTGCCTGAGATTGATGAACTCTAACATCTTAGCTTCCTTCAACTCTAAGGGAAAGAATCTATCTAGAAAAGCAGTAGCAAACTCTTCTAATTCTATGGGTCTTGCATCTGCACATCGGTCTACCTTCCATTGCTCAAACAACGTATGAGCTACATCTTATATTTAATAGGAAGCTAAATCAACACTCTCACTAGAAGTCACTCCCATAATATCTATGACTTTTTACACCTAATCGAGGAACTTATGTGGATCCTCTTCAGACTTAGATCCCAAAAATAGAGTAGGATTCATTTGGATGAAGTTCCAAATCCTGGCTGCATTAATATTGGCCAATGGGTTGGCCTGAATAGCAGCTATACGTTCATTATGGGTTTCTACAGAGTGGGCTAGGGTGGTGAACGCAGCTTTAAATTTTGCATGGGAGACATGCTCGTCCAGGGGATTTGCCTGAATGGACTGAGGTGATGGCTAGTTTCCTATTCTTTTTTTGTTATTCTTTTTGGGAGGTATGTTTAGTAAATAAAAGGAAGAAAAGAATTAGACTGAGAGTTTAACTTGATCTCATGCTCACATGCACGACATGAATACTGAAAGAAGGGAAACCTTTCCTAAAAATGCCTCATAGCCTCTTTTCCATAAGTGTGGCACGCTACACACCCATGCATAAGACTCTACTTGACATGAATTTAATACTTCCTAGGACTCTTTTGAACTTTAGGCTCTGATACCAAGTTTGTAACACCCCGAGTCTACACCCTGAACGTCACACCGTACTTATGAACCCAAAGGATCATAAGCTAACCCATGACTGGTACCTGTTGTGAGCACTGAATAATAATACTGAAGATCATATATAGAAGTATAACTAAAATGCCATAAGGTTCTCAAAATACTAAAATAATAACTGAATGTACTGATCATAACATCTAAGAAACTAAATATTTGTTTGTGCTAGTCCGAAAGCCTCTAACTGTCAGAACATAGAGTTGAAGGGAAAAATCTCCAACTAACTCCGACTACTAAACTAATTGGAATAATAAAATAAATAAATCTATCCCTGAAATATGAGGACTCACCACTGTATATACTACTGATAGTCTGAGCTGCTAAGTACGGTCAGGACCCTGAGTTTACAAACCTATAATATGAGACATTATAGCATAAACAAAAAGTATGCGTCAGTATGTGAAATATACTGGTATGCTAGATGGGGTAGGCTGATATACATGGTTTCATATGCATGAATAATTATTTACTGAGTGATACGAATATAACTGAATGTGAGTCCATGGATAACTAGAACTACTGTAAATACTGATTATGCAATACTATGAATATACACATATATATATACTGTATCTAAGATCATACTAAAACTGAGTACTTAGTTCTGATTACTAAGAGAATGATATCTGAGATTACTGATAATTGTATTACTAATAATTGGGATAGAACTGAACTGAGTTCTATACTGAGTCTTAAACTAAAACTGTAACTATAGGAGGTAATCATCTAACCGATATACCCCAAATAAGCTAACTGGGATCTAACCTGTAACCCCAGTTAGAAGGGTGTCAGTACCATGCCATGGGTAAAGACAAGTTGAAGAGTCACCCTAATCTGGCAGATGCCCTAAATGAGAATAGTGGTACCCTCAACTGGCAGATAAAACACCTTATCAACCCTCAACTGGCAGGTTGATATTTCAACCTACGCCTTCTACTTAGTTATGGAATAAAAGGACTGCTACGAAAGACTACACACTCTACTGACAGGTGATCCCCTATCCTTGAGTTCAGTCAATGCTGAATCCTACTCCTAACTGAATGACACTAATTTCTAAATTGAACTGTACTGAGTTTCACTGAGTTCTATAAATCATTGAGTACAATTGTTCGTCACATTACTGAGACTATTCTATAGCTACTATGGTTCTAGGTAAATAACTAGATTTTTGGGTATTGAATAACCCAGGACTCGATAGCATAAATAGTAAAACATGGCACAACCTTGAAAGCATACTAGCTAGTCACTTAGTCATGATTCATTCATTGAGACATTTTGTCAAATGCTTGCAATACATGAATTTGTACATGAATGGGAACACATGCTAACATATCATGATTTCACTATTCAATTCACTTAGACATTTTATCAAACACTTGCAAGGCATAGCATTAGCACGAGAGTAATTTGAACACATAGTAATAGCACGAATTCATTACTAAGATCCCCAAGGGATCACAATGCACAATTTATTCACTTAGGTATTTTTTTCTAACACTTAGTAGGCATAACCTTATGCTTGTGCATGAGTAACATGCTAATAAGTCATGACTACAGCAATCAATTCACAATTCAAGGATTTTTGACATGGGAATTACATCAATCACATACATGCTATTTATATTCATAAAACTTGCAATTAAATCTTGATTGAAACCCATACAACAACACAAGCATGAATCCAACCCAATTTATGCATGTAAATCATGAACCTATTAACTTGAAAGTTTAAATAGGATTCTTGAACTCCAAGGGTGGAAGGAAACCCAAGTATGAACACCTAACATACCTTTATTATTAATTTCATGAAGATTGTGGTGAGTTATTAAGACTTGATTCTTGCGCTTGATAAAACTAAGGGTTGTTATTGGGATGATTTTGAGAATAATGGGTGTATTTAGCCCTTTAGGATATTAAATTTTGTGTTAAGTTTAAATAATATAAGGGGAAAATAACCCATTTGCCCCTACAAACTTGGATAAAATAATGCAGGATGGGTCCCCATCGCATCGCGATCATCACAAAGCAACCCTTTCTTGGGTCAAGAAACCGTCGCGGTGAGACCCTGAGCCTGGGTCAACTGGCCCTTACGACGCGCCTATCATGACCCCTTGCTATTTTGGACATCCAGATTTCACCGTTACGCTAGTCTGAAAAATCCAAAACTCACCTGAGATGACATACAAGTGACCCTAATCATAAATCAATTTGAAAATTGAAATACTAATATCGAAAAAGGTCAAAAATAAGATCCTCTAATTTCAAAGACTAAAATGATTCAAGTATTGACACCTCACTGAAATTTTTCTAAGTCTGGGGCTGGCATGCTGTTTAGGATAGAAATGTCTAGGATTTTATGGTATCTTACAAAATCCAATTGCAAACCATAGGGTTTGTGGGGCAAACCCAATTGTGAACCATAGGATTCGTGGGGCAAACCCAATTGTGAACCCAAGGTAGTGCCTCACTTAAACACCTATAACTTTAATTTCGAACTCTGATTGATGAACAGAAAATTATGGCAAAAAGAGGACTCAAAGAACATTAATAAGGTATTTATAATATAGCATAACTCCTTATATTATAGGAGTAATGGTCATTGGAAGTTTACTTAAGTAAAAACATCAACTAAAGATTTAATCAGTGGGAAAGTGCTCAACTTAACTTTCAGCTAAGAGTTTATGACTTATCTCCAAAGATGTTCCCACAACAAAGAATTGTTCTTCACACTTATATATCATTAAAAAATCTTTGAGTTCGAGTCTATATATATAGGAAGGATGATTCAAGTTCTAGCCCAAAAATTTGGGGTGTTACACTCTGGTTCATTGGGATGGTAGAAAGATACGCTCGTCCATGGATCATTTAGGGGAAGTAGTGGAAGAAAGTATGGATCTCATCAAGGATAATAATTTCCAGGTCATGATATTGATGTGTTGGAAAGTATGAAGTCGTTCTTCAATCATATTGGTTGAAGGTTTATGTTCCTAGGATCATGCCCTCTGTGATTATTTGAGCAAGGTACACTGAATTTTGTATGCTCAATATCAATGGTTGATCATTGTACATTACTCCAAAGGTTAGGGCCACTCCATGCATCATCATTTCTAACCAAGATGTTGCATTCATCTGTATTCTGAGGAGGCAATGTGGTGTAGATTGTAAACTATGGTGAAATCCCATACTACTTTTTATCACTACATAAAAGCATTGGGTTATTCTTGCTCTGATGTTTGAGTGCATATCGTGTTCTTGCTAATGGTTTTCTGTTCACTATTAGGTGGCTATGAGAAGCTTTATTTCAAACATGGAAAAGCGTGAGTCTAAGACTCAATTTTCAACTCCATATCCCAGGTCATTAAGGTGATCCCTCTCCTTCCTAGGTTCATCAAGCATTTTATCTGATGTGAACGGTGATATCCCTCTCAGCTATAAACAAGAAACTTTTGGTAATGCTGCTCAACCAATGCATGGCAAGCCAGCACACGGGGGCCATACCATATGAAATAGTTTCTTTACTAGACATGACATTTTCAAGGGTAATCAACTTGTTGATTCTCTCCGCAATTGAATAGGCAGTTGATCGCAAATCCCAATGGCCAAATTTTAGGCATTAGGTTAAGAACTCGACCCAACTTACCATTTTATTCTTAATTAGTATATGTTAGATGGCTTGTGGTTGAATATTCTCAAATTAATAAACCTATTTTTATTGCAATTTCTTCTTGATTAGTTCCTTATGCAATTACTCCTTGTCGCCGTTGTGAGGTATTGATCATTTATTTGGACCCATTTTTCATTCTATTTTTGGAAATTTGATGATCTATAACCCATTCCTAACAAGCGATCGACTAATGTTTGAGCATGATTAATCACTTCATACTGACCTATTTCCAATCCACTTTCCAACCTCATATGAGAATGGAAAACTGGAACATTTTATTCATAGGTAGATGAAGAATTGCGAACATTAATAATTTCTGATTGACCATGTTTTCAGAAAAAAGAAACTTTCGGGAAAGAACAAGCACGACTGAAGTGTCTATACATATAAATCTATTTACGGATATATGTACTTTAATTGGAACTGGAATTTCCAAAATAGGTGGCTGGTATACCACAATAATAAAACTTTTGTTTATTTTTTTTAATCTGATTGGATTTATGTGTTTTCCTTCTTATTATGAGTTTTCCTCTTTTTATTCAACTAGTTTAGGTATACGCGCCTCGCGTATTTACATCACTTTATTGAGTTCAAACGTTACACTAAATATGACATTTTGTTTAAATAATAAAGATGAATACATGTAATGACCTGGGATTACCCCCTAGTCATCACACGGTGCTTACAATCCCAAGGGATCATAAGCTAACCCATGAACTGGAACCTGCTGTGAGCACTGGATAATATGATATTAAATACGGAAGAATAACTGAAATATCACAAGGTTTTATTAACTAGATTTAGAATTGAAATATAAATCTAGAAAGGAAACAACTGTCTGAATCTGAGAAAACACTGATAAACTAAATAACTAACTGACTGTAGTATCTAAAAGCCTCTAAACTGTAAGACTGAATGACCGTGAGTTGATGGGATTAGCTCCCAACTAACTTTGATAACTACTGATATAAAGACATGAAGTAAGATAATATGTGCTCAGATGATGAGGACTTACCATTGCTACTATACTTGCTGGTAGTCTGAGAGTCTAAGTGTGATCCAGGAACATAGCGTCAGAACCTATGATATAATACATCATAGCACAAAAGAAAAGGTATGCGATAAGTACTTTGAATGTACCGGTATACTAAATGAGGTAGGCTGTTTGCAATATTTCATGAACAAAACTAATAATTAACTGAATATACATGTTAAATATGGTGAGCTAAGTAGAGAACATGGAATCTGTAGATACTAAAAATATGGAGAAGATGTAAATACCGAGCATACATATAATCTGTTAATACTGTAGATACATAAAAATTTGTAGACACTGTGGATGCATGACCAAGCATATAACATGGACTGAGTAAAATCTGTAAGCTAAAATACTGACAAAATACTGATATCTGTATGCTTTTTTCAAACAACTCTAAGACTGTACAATTGAACTGGGACTATATTTGAGACTGTGGGAGGTATCATCTAACCGACATGCCCCAATGTGAGCTAATCAGGGTCCAACCTATAATCCCAGTTGGAAGGGTGATAATACCGTGCCACGGGTACTAACACTAGCTGTGTGGATCCATTATACTAATATAATGTCCAAAGGACTAAGGGTGTCAAGCCTGGACTGACGGGTGACCCCTGCGAGATAGTCAAGCCTAATCTGACAGGTGACTTCTCAAATCATACGTTGGCTACTTAGTTCAAGAGTTTAGGGACTGCAACTAGAGACTGTTCCTATCTGATGGGGAAGCTTCCATCCCTACACTCGCTCGGTGCTAAATCCTACTCCCAACTAAAAGACATTGAAATACAAGACTGTTCTGAGTTTAACTGATTGATAATTGACTGTTCTGATAATGCTCATAGTATGTTCTGAAGACTACTCTATAATGTACTGAGACTTGACTAAATAAACAACTATGGTTTTCGGGTATTAAATACCCCCAGGACTAAAAACAACAATGGTAAAGTGACACTAAAGCTTGGGGAACAAAGCATGAAGGCTTTTATAAAACATTTACCCTTGTAGACATTTTGTCAAACACTTGTAGTTCATAGCTTAGTCAAATCATGGAAATACTAAGGAACTTGTATAAATATCATGGATTTAACATGGAAAGCAATAAGTCATGGTTTAATTTAATAAGTGATAACATTAAAATATGAAGGATTGATTAATAACAATAATTTCATGGTAACATGGCTTAAAATTAATAGTACATGGAGATTCATGGATGAAGTCATAATTCAAAATAGAATAACTTAAAAAGGTTATAATTTTATAATTAAAAAGGGTTTCTTGGACTCCAAGGATGAAAGAGATCCATGGATGAACATCTAACATACCTGAGCTGATGAATTTCTTGAAGTTCCTGGTGAGTTCTTGAGGATTAGCCTTGAAATTGGAGAGCAAGGGCTCTTGATTTGGGAGATAAAGATTCTTGATTTGGGGGAAAATAATTAAAATAATGAGTTTTAAAATGCTTTTAGTTCTTAAAAGTACACCTGGGCGGATTAAATTAGGGGAAAGGACTGTTTCACCCTTTTGCAAAATTTTAAATGTTCATCAAAATTTTTTGAAGTTGGCACTTGGAGCGACGCGGCGCTATCGCGCCGTGTCATTGGAATTGCACAACTAGGAACTGAGGGCTTGGCACAACGCAGAGAAATCGTGGGGCCCCTTTGATTATGAAATTCACCCTTGGCGTGATGCGCAATTATCGCGATAGGATAGTGGAAAAGGAAAATTGGGATTTTGGCTGACGGCACAACGCGGTACAATCGTGGCGCAACACTAGAATTTAACAATTTCTATTTACACTAGCTCCGCGATGCACTAAGGGTTAACATGACTAGGTTTTATGATTGAAACTTAAAATCTCCATAACTTCTTACCCGATTATCAGATTTGGGCAAATTTTATATTGTTGGAAAGCTAATTAAATTTCCTATGCAATAGCAGGCTCTAAACTGAGAAACAATTCTTACTTCAAAAATTTTATATATGAATAATCATGTATTGGGACTTAAATCATGCTAGGGAAATATGGGGTATTATAATATCTCCCTCTTGGGATCATTCATCTTTGAATGAAACTGGTTAGGCTGAGGAAATTGATGGACTGAGCTTACACACTGAATATGCATATCTAATTCATGGAATGCATGAATGGACTGACTTGTAAATGCAAAATTGACATGATCATGATGTGCAACTGAAACTGATCATGATAAAGAGAAACTACCTTGGAATCAACAACACATGCTCTCACATATCCTCAAGAGTCTGAATGGTCTTTTTTGCTTAATCATTTGTCTGAGGATGGAAGGTTGTACTGAGGTAGACTTGGGTACCAAGACCTTTATGGAATGCTTTATAGAAGTGAGAGGTTAACTGGGTACCACTATCTGAGACGATAGATAAGGCAACGCTGTGCAACCTAACTGATTCTCTGAGATAGATTTTGGTATAGTCCTCGGTTGAATAAGAGGTATTGACTGGTAAGAAATGAGCTGATTTGGTCATCCTGTCTACGATAACCTAAATAAAATCATGTTGATGATGAGTATGAGGCAAACCTATCACAAAATCAATGTTCACTTCTTCCCATTTCCACATGGGAATACTGAACTCCTACATGGACCCACTAGGCTTTTAACTTGTTGGAATATAGAGCACTTAGCCACAAACTCTACAATATCCCTCTTTATCCCACTCCATCAATAGATCTCCCATAAATCGTGGTACATCTTAGTAGCCTCTGGATGAATGGAGTAACGCGCACCATGCGCTTCTGCAAGAATTCGTTGCCTCAAATTATCTACACCAGGCACATATAATCTACCCTGAAAATCTAATACACCATCTCCCCCTTAGGAGAAAACCTCCACTTTCTGATCTCTAATTGATTCTTTCAACTTAACCAGACTGGGATCTCTATTTTGCTTTTCCTTCACCTCAGAAACTAGAGATGATTTTGAGCTACTTTGCACCCATACACTACCCTCTGTTGAATCGATTAAGCGGACACCTAGTTAGGAAAGCAGATGAACTTCCTGAGCTAACTCCTTCTTACCATCCTCAACATGAGCTACACTACCATACACAACCTACTGAGAGCATCAGCCACTACATTGGCCTTGCTTGGATGATATGGAACACTCATGTCATAATCTTTTAATAACTCTAGCCACCTTCTCTAATGTAAATTCAAATCTTTCTGAGAAAAGACATACTGAAGGCTTTTGTGATCCGTGAACACATCTACATACACCCCATACAAGTAATGTCTCCAAATCCTTAAGGCGAATACTATGGCTACTAACTCAAGATCATGAGTAGGATAATTCTTCTCATGAGGTTTAAGTTTTTTGGAGACATAGGCTATGAACTTACCTCTCTGTATGAGGACATAACCCAAATCGACTCTGGATGCATCACAGTACACAACAAATCCATCTGAACCATCTGGTAGAGTAAGAACTAGGGCTGAGGTGAGTTGAGTCTTCAACTCCTGAAAAATCCTCTCGCAGGAATCTGACCACTAAAACTTGACTTTCTTCTGAGTCAATATGGACATAGGGGATGTAATAGAAGAAAAACCTTCAACAAACCGATGATAATAGCCAGCTAAACCCAAGAAACTCCTGATGTTTGAAGGAGAGATGGGTCTAGGCCAGTTTCTTACCACCTCAATCTTTTTAGAATCAACCCTAATTCTATCAACAGAAATAATATGGCTAAGGAAAGCCACTGATCTTAGCCAGAATTCACAATAACAACAACAAAAAACCCAGTGTGTTTCCATAAAGTGGGGTCTGGGGAGGGTAAGATGTACGCAGTCCATACTGCTACCTCCGAAGAAGTAGAGAGGCTATTTTCGAGCGGCCCTTAGCTCAAGATAAAGAATAGTAATCAAGGTTGTAATGAAACAAGAAGCAGGATGGATGGCATAATAGAAATAAGAAATAAAATAGAAAAAATAGAAATCATTATGCGAGATAAGAGAAATAAGAACACTACGAAATAAGGACTAAGAAATAGGACACCCACCAAGTAGGAACATACACACAGAGACCAAAGACACCCACTACACCCAAACTCTCCTGGCTAGAAACTCCTACTTATGGACACTGTCCAAAGAATACTAACCCGGCTACACAAGAAAATCACCTAACTATTTGCTATAACCCACACACTTAGACTAGCCTTCTACCCTTATCCGCGCCCTTCTCACCTTCCTATCTAGGGTTATGTCCTTAAAAAGTTGTAGCTGCTCCATGTCATGCTAATCACCTCCCTCCAAAATTTCTTTGGCCTATCTCTACTTCTCCTGAAGCTATCCAAAACTAGCCTCTCACACCTAAAAAATGGGGCATTCGTGCCCCTTCTCAACACATGCCCAAACCATCTCAATCTTCTTTCCTGCATCTTATCCTTCAATAAAGACACTCTCACCTTTTTTCGGATAATCTCATTCCTAACTTGATCCCTTCTAGTAAGTCCACACATCCAACACAACATTCTCATTCCCTCGACCTTCAATTTTTAGATGTGGGAGTTCTTGACTGGCTAACACTCTGCTCCATACAACATGACTGGACAGACTGCCTCTCTGTAGAATTTGCCTTTAAGTTTAAGGGACACCCTTTTATCACACAATACTCCTGAGGTGAGCCTCCACTCCATCCATCCTGTTCCAATACTATTATAGAAATCTCCATCAGTGTCACCATTTTCCTAAATAATAGACCCAAGATACTTAAAACTATCCCTCTTACAAATATCATGGGAATCCAACCTCACCACCAGATCGTCCTCCTGTCTCAAGTCACTAAACTTGCATTCCATATACTCCTTCTTGGATCTTTCCACCCTGAACCCCTTATATTCAAGGGTTTGCCTCCTAACCTCTAATTTTTCATTCCACCCCTTGCGTCTTATCGATCAACACTATATCATCTGCAAATAACATACACCAAGGCGTCGCACCTTGGATACTCTATGTCAACACATCCATTACCAATACAAATAGAAAAGGACTAAGAGTCGATCCCTGATATAACCTTGTCTCGATCAGAAAATACTCTGAGTCTCCTCTCTCCATCCTCACCCTAGTCTTTCCTCTATTGTACATGTCCGTAATAGCTTTGATGTATGCCACCGGGACCCCTCTCACCTCCAAGCATCTCTAAACAACCTTCCTAGGGACTTTGTCATATGCCTTCTCTAGGTTGATGAATACCATGTGCAAATCCCTCTTCCTTTCCCTATACTGCTTCACTAATCTCCTCACCAGTTGGATTGCCTCTATTGTCGAGTGACTAGATATAAATCCAAACTAATTTTTAGAAATGGACACCACCCTTCTCAATCTCTATTCCACCACTCTCTCCTAAATCTTCATAGTGTGACTCAATAGCTTAATACCCCTATAGTTGTTGGAACTCTGAATGTCACCCTTGTTTCTATATAACAGAATTATCGTACTCCATCTCTAATCCTCCAACATTCTTGCAGATATGAAAATGTCATTAAACAAATTGATCAACCACCTTAAACCTACTCTACTAGAAAACTTCCAAAATTCTACCAAAATCTTGTCGGGCCTCGCCGCCCTTCCCCTCCGCATCCTACTAATAGCCTCTCTGACCTCTTCAACCCTAAAACATCTACAGTAACTAAAATCACGACTCTAGCGCTCCAGCTCCCCAAACTCGATGCCTCTGTCCCCATCTTTATTCAAAAGTCTATGAAAGTACTCCTGCCACCTCTTCTTAATGTGAACCTCCTCCACCAGAACACTACTATCCTCCTCCTTAATGCACTTTACTAGATCGAGGTCACGAACCTTCTGCTCCCTCGCCTTAGTAAGCCTATACATCCTTTTTTCCCTGCCTTTCTCCTCTAAGCCCGCATACAGGATCTCAAACATTGCTGAATTAGAAGCCATAATTGCTAACTTAGCCTCTTTCCTTACTACTTTGTAAACCTCCCTATTCATCCGTTTTTCCTCTTCATCCTTACTCTCAGTCAACTTAACATACACCCCCTTCTTAATCTCCATTTTCTTCTTAACTTATTCATTCCACCACCAGTCCCCTTTATGACATCCTGCCTGACCTCTCAAAATACCCACACTTCTCTAGCAGTCTCCGTGATGCATCTGGCATCCCTATCCCACAAAGCATCCACATCCCCCTATACTCCTACCACCCTATTCCCCTCATCTTCTTTCCGAACTCCAGTGTACTAGCAAGTGTTAAGCCACCCTACTTAATTATAGGTCGACCCTCCCCGACTCTTTTCTTCTTGTTCTTATTGATAATCAAGTCCATCACCAGAAGCCTATGCTGGGTTGAAAGGTGCTCACTCTAAATGACTTTATAGTCCTTACATAAAACCCTATCCCCATTTCTAAGCAGCAGAAAGTCAATCTGGGTCTTGACTATCGCACTTTGGAAGGTAATCAGGTGATCCTCCTTCTTCGAAAAGCTTGAATTCACAACCACCAGCCCAAAGGCCCTCGCAAAGTCCAATAGAGCAACACCCTCACTATTTCTAACACCAAAGCCAAAAACCCCATGCACATCTTTATAGCCCTCTGATACAACCCCAATGTGCCTATTGAAGTCCCCTGCTATAATAATATTCTTCAAACTAGACATGCTTCTCACCACCTTGTCTAAAGCCTCCTAAAATATCATTTTCACCTCCTCTTCTAAGCCCACTTGCGAAGCATACACACTACACACAAACAATGTAAATCTCTCAATAACTAACTTAATCATCATCAGCCTATCACTGACCCTTTTAACTTCCACCACCTGCCCTCTGAGCTCGTTGTCCACTAATATGCCCACTCCATTCTGACGGCTCTCACCCCTAGAGTACCATAGCTTGTACCAATCCACATCCCTAGCCTTAGACCCTACCCACTTATTATCCTAAACACATGTAATACTAATCCCTCTCTTCTTAAGAATCTTTACTAGCTCTACGGACTTATCCTGAAGGGTTACTATATTCCAAGACCCTACCCTCAACCTATCTTTTTTCGCCTCTCGCCTACCTCTACCACTCCTCCTCAAACTAGACCTACTACCCGACCTTGACCCCATACCCACCCCTGCCCTCCCATCTTTGCCCTCTTTTATAATAGCCCCTAGCCTCAACCTTCTCGGACATGACCCTATTCTACCACTAACTCCGACAGCCACTATTTACAAGCCAAAATAAATCCTGAAACCAACAAACAAATAAACAAAGTTGCAATATGAAATAGTAGGAAAATAAAGGCACACACTAAATACACTAACCGACCAAGAAACTAGAACAACCAAAAATATCCACCAATAATCTACAACAAATAGTTACAACATAATCATAAGAAACAAAAAAATACAAGGAAACTAGATTATAACTAGATTATGAGAAATAACTAAATAACAAAGTTTAGATGTTTCCGGGGTACTCCTGCATATTGCTAGTTCTGGTAATTTTGATGTAAAAAATAGTTGCCAAAATAAAGTCACTGGAAAGAGGTTGCTGGAGTAGCACTAGAATTTCGTTGGTGTGTCTAGGTCTTGCCAAAATCTGGTCACCGACATCTTTGTACCCACCTATTTTGACTGGTGCGACCCCCTTACATGTCGCTGGAGTCGAGCCAGGAAAGCACTAGTCCCATTAGTGATGGCAGTGATAGGGAGAGAAAAAAGAAAAGGAAGAGAAAAGAGGGATAGAGAGAGCTGGAGAGAAAGAATAAGAGAGAGAGAGTACCCTTACCTGTTGCTGGCCTAACTACGTCGTCGCCGATGTTGGCCAGTCGGTCGGTCATGAATAGTGAGCGCTGGTCAGTGAACATTAGGGGTTAGGGGTTGTGAACGTTAGGGGTATAGAATAATAGAGAATAATTTTTAATCCTTAAAAAAAAACTGTAAACAAATTTAATGGAAGAACCAGAAAAGGAGAACACAAATCTGAAATCACAATATTAAAAGTTAAGTTTGCATCAATTTTGTTTAAGTTTGTACAAACTATTATTTAAACTTAGCCAGAATTTACATTTACTAAATTTAGCGAACAACTGACGAGCTCTAGGAGTCTGAAGCACTATTCTGAGATGGTCTACATAATTGCTTTGGCTATGAGAATAGACAAGGATGTCATCAATGAAGACTATGATGAACATATCTAAGTATTGTTTGAACACTCGATTTATCATGTCCATGAAGGCTGCTGGGGAATTCATGAGACCAAAGGACATGACTAGAAATTTGAAGTGACCATACCGGGTTCAAAAGGCTATTTTTGGAATGTCACATTCTCTGACTCTAAGTTGATGATAGCCCTATCTGAGGTCTATATTGGAAAAGTAATTGGCACCCTAAAGTTGGTCAAACAAGTCATTGATTTTAGGAAGTGGATATTTATTATTGTCTATGACTTTGTTTAGTTGACGGTAGTCTATACACATTCTGAGAGAACCTTCTTTCTTACGCATGAATAGAATAGGTGTGCCCTACAGGGAGACATTGGATCCAATGAATCCTTTATCTAGGAGATCCTTTAACTGTTCTTTTAACTCTTTGAGTTCTGTTGGTGCCATTCCGTATGGCATAATAGATATGGACTGAGTATCCAGAAGAAGGTCTATTCCGAAGTCAATTTCCCTAATGGGAGGAACTCCATGAAGATCTTCAGAAAATACATTTGAGAATTCATTTACTACTAGAACTGACCCACGAGTTGAAATTTTTGAGATAGAGTCCTTGACTGGCACAAGATAGTAGACACACCCCTTGGATATCATCTTTCTGGCTCTAAGGTATGAAATCAACTGACTCCTAAGAGCTGTAGTATTACCGCTCCATTCAAGGAATGGTTTATTTGGAAACTAAAAATGAACTATTCTATTCCTACAATCAACTGAGGCCTAGCATGAGCAGAGCCAATCCATGCTAAGATTGACATCATAATTTGTCATATCTAACTCCACAAGATCAAATGAGGTAACTTTTTGTGATATTATGACCAGAAAATTCCTGTATATCTTCCTAGCTACAATGGAAACACCTACTAGAGTGGACACTGAAAAGGGCTCTGTTAGAGTTTTGGGACTGACTTCAAAATTGATGGCTATATATGGATTTACAAAAGAAAGAGAAGCTACAAGGTCTAGTAAAGCATAAACATATAAACGAAAGACCTGCAACATACCGGTAACTACGTCAGGAGAATTTTCCTGATCTAGGTGGGACTGAAGAACATATAATTTGTTCTGACATAGAGGATTTGTACGAGCACTGCTAACACTAACCTGAGACATAGAGCCTTGTGCCCTATCCCTATTATCATTTCTAAATTTGGGTACTGGGGCACTAGCTGAAGAGGGCACTGGGGCTGCAGACCTCTGATGACACTAAGGACGATTACTACTCTCTGACTTTGGCTGACTAAAGTTAAAGCTACCCATCCTATCCCTCTTATTTTCTCTCTCTGTTTTCTTAATCTTCTACTCCTCTATCTATTGAGCATAGACCATCAGCCTAGAAAAGTCCATCTCCCTAATCAATATTGCGGTCCTACACTCCTTGACCATATTATCAGATACGTTAGACACAAACTTACTTATATTGGTCCTATTGTCAGCTACCACATGAGGAGCATATCTAGCTAACTGAGTAAACTTGAGGGAATACTCCTTTACGCTCATGCTTCCCTGCCTTAAGTTAATGAACTCTAGCATTTTGGCCTTCCTCAACTTCAATGGGAAGAATCTGTCTAGAAAATTTATGGAAAACTCTTCCGATTCTACAGGCCCTGCATCAACACCCTTATCAACTTTCCAATTCTTAATCCAAGTATAGGATACATCCTACAATTGATATACAGCCAATTCAGCATTCTGACTAGGAGTCATCCCCATAGCATCCGTGACCTTTTGAACCATATCTAAGAATTCCTATGGATCTTCTTTAGACTTAGATCCTGTGAAAAATGGAGGATTCATCTGGGTGAAGTAAAGAATTATGATTGCAGTAGTATTGTCCACTGGGTTGGCCGAAATAATAGATGACCGTTTATTCTGTGCTGCTATGGAGTTTGCTAAAGTAGTGAATGCATCCCAGAATTTTGCGTGAGAGACATACTCTTCCAGAGGATCTTCCTGGATGGCCTGAGGGGCTGGCTGATTCCTTATTTTTTTTGGAAGGCATGTTCTCTAAACGGAAGGAGGAAACAGATTAGACCGAGAGTTTAACATGAGTTCATGCTCAATCGCACGACATGTATACTGAAAGAAGGAAAACTTTTCCTAAATGCCTTGTAGCCTTTCGTCCATTAGTATGGCGTGCTACACACTCATGCATAAGACTCTACTTTATGTGGCTTTCAAACTTCCTAGGACACTATAAAACCTTAGGCTCTGATACCAAATTTGTAATTACACCTTAGTCATCACATGGTGGTTACAATCTCGAGGGACCACAAGCTAATCCATGAGCTAGTACCTACTGTGAGCAATGGATAACATGATCATAAATGTGGAAGAATAAATGAAATTCCATAAGGTTTTATTAACTGGATTCAAAACTGAAATATAAATCTAGAAAGGAAACAACTATTTGAATCTAAGAAAACACTGATAAACTGAATAACTAACTGAATGTAGTGTTTGAAAGCCTCTAAATTGTATGACTGAATGACTGTGAGTTAATGGTACAGGCCGCCAACTAACTCTGCTAACTACTGATATAAATATATGAAGTAAGATAATCTATTCTTGGACGATGAGGACTCACCAATGCTATTGTACTTGCTGATAGTCTATGAGTCTAAGTGCGATCCAAAAATTGAGCATCAACGCCTATGATATAATACATCATAGAGCAAAAAAAAAAATATGTGATCAGTACTTTGAATGTACTGGCATTCTAAATGAGGTAGGCTGATATGCAATATTTCATGAATAGAACTAATAATTAACTGAATATGTATGTAGAACATGGAATCTGTAGATATTGAAAATATGGAGAAAATGTAAATATTGAGTATGTATGGCAGTCTATAAATACTGAAGATACATGAAAATCTGTAGACACTAGCGATCCATGACCAAGCATATAATATGGACGGAGTAAAATCTGTAAACTAAAATACTGATATTTGTATGCTTTGGTCAAGAAACTCTAAGACTGAACAACTGAACTGGGACTATATCTGAGACTGTGAGAGGTATCATCTAATCGATAAGCTCTAATCTGAGCTAATCGGGGTCTAACCTGTAACCCCAGTTGGGAAGGGTGTTAATACCATACCCTGGGAACTAACAAGGGTGGTGTGGATCTACTATACTGATATAATGTCCAAAAGACTAAGGGTGTCAAGCCTGGACTGATGGGTGGCCCCTGCGAGATACTCAAGCCTAATCTGACGGGTGACTTCTCTGGAGTCTAGAGACTACTTCTTACGACTCTGCCTATCTGACGGGGAAGCCGCCATCCCTACACTCTCTCAGTGCTAAATCCTACTCCCAACTGAAAGACACTGAAATTCTAAATTGTTCTGAGTTTAACTGACTAACTGACTGTTCTGATAATGCTCATAGTATGTTCTGAAGACTACTCTGTAATGTATTGAGACTAGACTAAATAAATAGCTATGATTTTCGGGTATTAAATACCCCCAGGACTTGAAAAAACAATAGTAAAATGACACTAAATCTTGGGGAACAAAGCATGAAGGCTTTTATAAAACATTTACCCTTGTAGGCATTTTGTCAAACACTTGTAGTTCATAGCTTAGTCAAATCATGGAAATACTAATAAAATTGCATAAATATTATGGATTTAACATGGAAAGCACTAAGTCATGGTTTAATTCAATAAGTGATAACATTAAAACATGGAGGATTGATTAATAGCAATAATTTCATGATAACATGGATTAAAATCAATAGTACATACAGATTCATGGATGACGTCATAATTTAAAACATAATAATTTGAAAAGGTTACAATTTTATAATTAAAAAGGGTTACTTCGACTCCATGGATGAAAGAGATCTATGGATGAACATCTAACAGACCTGGGATGCTGAATTTCTTGAAGTTCTTGGTGAGTTCTTGAGGATTGGCCTTGAAATTGGAGAGCTAAGGTTCTTGATTTGGGAGAGAAAACTTCTTGATTTGGAGGAAAATAATTAGAATAATGAGTTTAAAAATATTTTTAGGGCTTAAAAGCACACCTAGGAGGATTAAATTAGGGGAAAGGACTGTTTCACCCTTAGGCAAAACTTTTAAATTTTCGTCAAAATTTACCAAAGTTGGCACCTGGCGCGATGCGGCGCTATCACACCGTGTCACTGGAATCGGACAGCTAGAAACTGAGGGCTTGGCACGACGTGGAGGAATCGTGGGACCCCTTTGATTTTAAAATTCACCCTTGGCGCGATGCGCCATTATCGCGACAAGACACTGGAAAAAGGACAATTAGTATTTTGGCTGACGGCGTGACGCGATAGTATCTCAGTGCAACACTGAAAATTGACAATTTCTATTTACACTGGCTTCGCAACGCGCTAAGGGTTAAAATAATGGGATTTTGCGACTGAAAATTAAAATCACTATAACTTACTACCCGGTTATCGGATTTGGGCGAATTTTATATCGTTGGAAAGTTAATTGAATTTCCTATGCAATGACATACTCTAAACTGAGAAATAATGAGTACTTCAAAAATTTTATATGTGAATACTCATGTCTTGGGACTTAAATCATGCTAGGAAAATACGGGGTATTACAATACAATAATTAAATTCAACATCTTTTAGATAATTTATTTAATTAAACTTAACCTTGACCAAAAATTTTTTCAATGTCTATCGAAATTTATCTCTCACCTGTAAACTGCAACAAAATAATACAATGATAGAGACATCCAAACAATATAATTAAATCCAACCTTTATACAAAAAATTCTTCAAAGTCGTATGACATTCATCTACCACCTATAATATGACAACAGAGATATCAAATAATACAACTAAACTTTACTTTTACACAATTTTTTTTCAGAACAGAGATATAAAAACAATACAATTAAACCAAACCTTTACCTAAAATAATTCCTCAAAGTCGACCGGCATTCATCTACTACCTGTAAATTTATCTACGACCTGTATACTACACCAACATAATACAATAGTGATTATAAAGTTTCAGTTTTGATGAAAATAATTCTTGTCTGAGTGAAAATTTTGACACGAAAAAATGACTGGAATGGAAACAAACAAGATATATATATATATACACACACACACACATGTTGAATTTTATTATGTTGACAAAAATAGTGAAGAAGTTGAGGGTTAGAAAATTAAGCATCCACCAATCTAGACATGCAACCGAATCAAGTTAGATGAGCATCAATCATATTTTTTCAATAAGTAATCAATTTTTCTCTAGTTTAACGTGAATCTCAATAATTATAGAAGTATTTTCTTAATAGAGTTCTATTTTAGGAGTATTTTTTTAATTGATCAGTACGACAAAAAAATATTAATTGATTCTCCCACCATATATTTTAGAAGTCCCATATATTTTAGGAGTCTAGCTAATATAACAAAAATAATTAAATAATAAATTGAAGAAAATGGTGAAAAGTAAATTTTGTCTAAACAAGAGTCTTTTAATGAAAGACAACAAGTTCATATCACTTTTCTAAGGGTCTTCACACTTTTAATATATTATAGATATAGATTATAAATTATAAATTATAGATTATAGATTAAGTAATTTTTTAGTAACCAAAATAATAAAGTGATTTATATTATTACTTAACTACAAATTTACAACAATACCAATATTAACACAATCAAGAACGAAAAGTAAAAATAAGAAAAGAAACATGGTAAACTCTACCATTTCTTAGATTTAGATCTCAACAAATCAAAATTTTATAATTTGTGAGGAAAATTCACACTTGAGTCATATTCCTAAAACGCACCAAATAAAAATCTAGTATGTTTTCTTTTTATTTTTAATCTAAATGTCTATTTTTAAATTTTATTTAGATTTATAATGAATTTAAAATTAAAATTATTTTAATCAATTAATTAATAATATATTATATTAGTTATGTTTTTTAAAGTTTAAGAATCTTCTTGAAGTTTACAATAATAAATTATCACATATTATTAATAGACAAATGCTAATTGAGAAGTTTTCATGTACATAGGAATACCTTGGATGCCAATAATTTCAATAATTTGGTGTTTGTGTTCCATGCTCTTCATGGTCATGGACTCATGGGTACACCTTCAAAATAGAATTGAAGGTCATTAGCATGTTTAAGAATTATACACACCATTCCTTTTATAAAAGTTCAATTGTAAGCTAGCACACAAATTAAACATAAAGAAAATAATCACATAAGACAGACTAACCACAAAAATACTTAAAGCAATGAACTTAATTTGACAATTATAAAAGAAAGTACAAAGTACAAAGAAGATACAAATTTTAAAAAACGTCAAACAAACTTCATGTAAGTTAATAAAAAAATGTGATCCTATAAAGTATAAATTCAAGCTAGAGATTGAACACAAAAACAAAAAGAATTCATGAATAAAAAATTTGACATTCTACTCTTATATAATTTGTACTAGTATTTATATATACTATTATGCCTACAATTTTATGGAAGTTTTTAAAATATAGTAGGCAATTTTTGTTTTTCCAAAAATAACCGTAGTTTTTCAATAAGGAAAAAGATAATATTAGCTTACCAAGTTATTAGATAATGAAAGGAAATTTAAATTATATTATAAATTTTCAAAAAAGTTCAAATCAATTTTCTAATGGTCATAACTTGACAATCAAGGGTGCGCTCAGTACGGAGGATAATGTTTTCCAATTTTATTTACAACTTTCTTCTGCATTAGGTCTTAATGCAATTACTCCTTGTTGTATAATATTTGAACTAGTTCTTGAACACGTGCGAATACTTAACATCCATCATAACTAAACTTCTAGCAAAATAAATTTTATTATGTAATAAAATTATACAAATTATTTTTGTTTAAAACAAATTTGTAAAAATTTCAGTTACTCTTGGTATGAAAGCTTTCTTAGCTTTTCGCTTGAATCATTTTCTTTAAGATTTTAGTAACGATTTCAATTATTTTTGTATTTTTCTAGATCAATACTCTATCGACGTACATGATTTAATTTGTATACACTACAAATTTTTAAAATTAAGAAATAACTTCAAGCTTTAGGTATACGTGTCTTCCTTATTGCTTTAGTTATGTATCTAGCTTCTAATTTGTGAATAATTTAACTGAGATACATTGATAGTATAGAAAATTTTAACTCTATTACTGTAGTTAGTCTCCTACTTTGTAGGTTGCTAACCTCACTTATTATGGACGTTTATACGTAGTTAACCTGACATTTACACTTTCCGTTCATAGGATTAAATTCATTTAGCTAATATTGAAGCTAACTTAAAATGTGGAAAAGTTTTAGAATTATTGAAACCACTTGAAAAGCTAACATTTTATCTAATAGTGCCTTAATAATTCACGGGCATCTTATTACAACAACAACATATCCAGTGTATTCCCAGAAGGTAGGGTCTGAAGAGGGTAAGGTGTACACAATCCATACCACTACCTCAGACGTAAGACGTAGTAGAGAGGTTGTTTTTTATAGACCCTGACTTAGGACAAATAACAATATAAAAATATAAAAACAACAAATAAAATGGGATAACACACCAATAGATGATAAAAGAAACATGACACCCACAAAGTAATACTATACACAATCTAACCGAAAATCACAAACATCATCAAAACACCACGAATAAGAAATTATAAGACACATGAATAGCACCACGACTACAGACACAACTACAAAAAGACGAACATACTTCTACCCACTAATTCTCTACCATAATTCATGAGCATTTTATTATTATAATTTGATTTTGTGATAGTAAATTAATTTCTTTTAGTTAAATTTATTAATCTAAACTATATATACCTAACTTTTATTCTTAATGTCGGTTACATAAGTTAACTATCTTGCTAAAAAGCATGAAACAAGCCAACCAAAGAACTAGGGGGTATGGGTTAGAAGCCGGGGTGTCTCAAACCTTTTAGTGGCCAAAAGTCAAAAATGAATAGAAGGCCATAAATTTCTGAAAAAATTTAATACTTTTTTAATTTAAAGTCGGTTCTTTTAATTTCTTTATTTGTGCAAAGCTTTTAATATATTTCTTCCAAAAGTATTTGAGATACAATGATTTTTCTTTAAATATGAAATTTTTTACTTTTTCTATATTTTTTACTTTCATCACAATTTGTTTGTTTATTTTGACTTGACACCAAGGTCGCAGAATCCACTCTCGTCGGTCAATGTGATGCGTCAAAGGGCATTGTTCCCAAATTCTTTTAATGCACTCATAGATACGGATGACAGTGAGATTACAAGTGAAACAAGATGAGCTGATATCATTAGTGGTGAGCCAGGACTTTTATTGAGGGGTTCAGGAGTAAATATATAAACTAGTCGAAAGGGTTCAACATGTACTCTCTATATATAGAGAGAGTAAATACATAATTACCCTTCTGATGGTTGAAATTTTCAAAAAGACACCTAAACTTTGAATTCAACCTATTACCTCATGATTCTTCTTTATTTCGTTACAAACACATCATTTTTCGCTGAATCTCAATCACAACAAAGAGAGTGAACACACACACCAATCAAGTGCTGTCATGTGTTAAATACGTTTAATTTCATATTTTTTATATTTTTTTAATAAAATTTTTCTTTTTATTTAATTTAACACCCCACCCTACACCCCTCCCCCTCGCGTCCAGCAGCTCCCCTCTACCCGCACCCCCATTCAGCACCCCCACCCCCTGTACAACTCCCCCACCCCATCAGCATCTCCCCCTAACCTTCACTCCGTCAGCATTTTTGTCCATTTTTTTCTTTTTTCAAATCACTTCAAAAATAGTTTTATAATTGAATTGAGAGTTTTATGATTGAATTGAGTTTTAAAGATAGTTAAATGATATGATTTAACTGAAAATGGAGCTTTAATGATATGATTTTTTTTTTCAAAAAAAAACGAGCTTCAGTGGAGGAGCTTTAATGGTGACATTGTGTTGAAAAAGATATTGTGTTGAAGAAGAAATGGTGAGTTGTTAAATGATATGATTTAATTGTAAAATGGAGCTTTAATGAATGATTTCTTTTTTTTTTTTTTTTAAAAAAAGATTCAATGGAGGAGTTTTAATGGTGAATTGAGTTGAAGAAGAAAGGGTGGGTGGATTGTGGGGGGAGGGGGAGGGATAATTTTAAAAAATAAATAAATATTATTTTTTAAAATAAAAAAGAATATAAATTATATATCAATTATTTTACACGTGACAGATTTTAATTGGTCAAAAAAGTCAAATTCGAGCCCGCATGTATACTCGTAGAGGGTCAAAATGGTGTATTTGCAACGAAATAAAGAAGAATCGTGGGGTAATAGGTCGAAGTGAAAGTTTAGATGTCTTTTTGCAAATCTCGAACAAAATCAAGAGGGTAATTATTTTTTATATATATATATATATATATATATATATATATATATATATATATATACATATATAAATATATACATATACATATATATATATATACATACCTCACTTTATTGTGTTCAAACGTTATACTAAATAAGATATTTGTCTAAATAACAAAGATAAATATAATAATTAAATTCAACATCTTTTGGATAATTTATTTAATTAAACCTAATCTTTACCAAAAAAATTGTCAAAGCCGGTCAATATTCATCTACTACCTGTAAACTGCAACAAAACAATATGATGATAGAGACAACAAAACAATATAATTACACAAAATTTTTCTCAAAGTCGTCTGAAACTCATCTACCATCTGTAAACTATAATAAAATAATACTATAATAGAGATATCAAAATAATACAACTAAACTTAACCTTTACACATAAAAAATTCTCAAAACAGAGATATAAAAATAATACAATTAAACCTAACCTTTACCTAAAAAAATTCTCAAAGCTGACCGAATTCATCTACCACCTGTAAATTCATCTACGATCTGTAAACTACAACAAAATAATACAATAGTGATTACAAAGCTTTAATTTTGATGAAAATAATTCTTGTGTGAGCAAAAATTTTGACCCTCAAGAGTGACTTGAATGAAAACAAAGAAGATATATATATACACACACATATTGAATTCTATTATGTTGATAAAAATAATGAAGAAGTTGAGGGTTAGAAAATTAAGCATCCACCAATCATATTTTTCCAATAAGTAAATTGATTTCTTCGATAGTTTAACATGCATCTCAATATTTATAGAAGTATTTCCTTAATAAAGTCCTATTTTATGAGTATTTTCCTATACAAGAAAAAATATTAATTGATTCTCCTTTCATATATTTTAGGAGCCTCATATATTTTAGGATTCTAGTTAATATAATAAAAATAATTAAATTAAATAGTGAAAAGCCAGTTTTGTAGAAGTATATATTTTAGGACTCTAGTTAATATAATAAAAATAATTGAATAATAATTAAAAAAATAGTAAAAAGACAGTTTTGTAGAAGTGTCTTTTAATAAAGGACAAAAATTTCAAATCACTTTCCTAAAGTTTTTCACAATTTTAATATATTATAGATTATAAATATAGATACATCAAACATATTTACAAAAATGATTATTGTGTTTTCTTTTTTTCTTTTTTTTCAGTTTTTTTTTTAAAAAGGAAATTAACGTTGGTAATTAGTTGAAGGCTACTTCTAATAAGGAATATCTTCTTTTCCAATTATACATCTTCTTAAAAAGATTTTTTAAGTGTTATTATGTTTTCTTTTTTTGGATTTTTTTTTAAAGGAAATCAACGTGGAGAATATTTGAAGACTACTTCTAATAAAGAGCAACTTCTTTCCAATTATACATATTAATTAAAAAATAAAAAGGAATTAGAAATTTTTGAACATATAAGTTTCCATATATTTAGGAGTGTTATTTTTGTATATTTATTATTGTCAATATATTATATTATAATAATTGAAGGAAATAGGTGAAAACACAATTTTGTATATAGCAAAAACTTTTAGTGAAGGGTAAAAAATTCAAATCACTTTTCTAATAGTCTTCACACTTTTAATATACTAGTTTAGGTGTACGCGTCTCGCGCGTATATCTAACTTTATTGAGCTCAAACGTTAGAATAGTTGTTTAAATAATAAAAAGATGAATACAATAATTAAATTCAACATCTTTTGGAGAATCTATTTAATTAAACCTTACTTTTACCAAAAAAAAATCTCAAAGCCGATCGACATACATCTACCACCTGTAAACTGCAACAAAATAATACGATGATAGAGACATCAAAACAATATAATTAAATCTAACCTTTACACAAAAATTTCCTCAAAGTCGTCCGACACTCATCTACCATCTGTAAATTATAACAAAATAATACGACAATAGAGATATCAAATAATACAACTAAACTTTACCTTTACACCAAAACATCTCAAAACAGAGATATAAAAATAATACTATTAAACATAACCTTTACTTAAAGAAATTCCTCAAAGCCGACCGACATTCATCTACCACCTGTAAATTCATCTACGGCCTATAAGCTACAACAAAATAATACAATAGTGATTGCAAAACTTCAGTTTTGATGAAATAATTCTTGTCTGAGGGAAAATTTTGACACTAAAGTATGACTTGAATGAAAATAAAGAAAATACATATATATATATATATATATATATATACATACATACATACATACATACATATACACACACGTTGAATTCTATTATGTTGACAAAAATAGTCTAGCCAAAAAATCAACTACTAATGCCTTGTTAAAATAGGTAAGGAAAAATAATTTACCTAAATTAAAGAATATTGCATGAGTTTTATACCTAAAATAATTTTATTCCTAATAAATTCAACATTTAAAAGGACTCATAAATTAAATTAGTTAACCTAATAAAATTAAATAATAATTTTAAAAAAATAGTGAAAAGACAATTTTGTCTATTAAGGAGATTTTTAATGAAGGGTAAAAAATTCAAATCACTTTTCTAAGGGGTTTCACACTTTTAATATATTATAGATATAGATTATAGATTATAGATTATAGATTATAAATTCACACTTTGAATTTTAGCTTTCTTTTTCCTTTTTAATTTCGGACGTTAAAGTTGGGTTTTAACTTTGATTCTATTTTGTATTATTTCTTTTTTTATTTCAATTCAAGTAATGAAATAGGAAGTCCTATTTTAAGAATATTTTTCTATCCTATTTTAGGAAAAGTCTAATTGGTTTTTCTTCCATATATTTTAGGAGTCCCATATATTTTAGGAATCTAGTTAATATAATAAAAATAAAATAATAAATTGAAAAAAATAGTGAAAAGACAATTTTGTCTAAAGAAGAGTCTTTTAATGAAGGACAAAAAGTTTAAATTACTTTTCTATATTGCAAAAATTTTTAATGAAAGGAAAAAAATTCAAATCACTTTTCTAATGATTTTCACACTTTTAATATAATATTATATATATATATATATACATCATAAGTAAATTAATCCCCGAAGCATCAACGTTTGTGCCTAAGGGTAGTGGTATTGTCAGTGTTTCATCTCCATTACATTCTGGGAGACAACTGGTTTTACAGGTTCTGCATTCAAAAACTTTCTGTGAGTGACAAGGAGCTTCTTGATGCATTGGTGAGAATGTTGAAAAGGTGACTTTTCTTACACCTATTAACACTATTAAGCAACTACAAATGGGTGGTTGGATCTTTATTTTGCAAATGTGTTGGATTCGACATTGCAGAGCATTATACGAAAGCTAACAATTTGTAAATTCTAAAGGCGATAATTTAGATGAAAAGAAAAATATATTAAAAGAATATATTATTGATATTCTTTGGTCAAGCGACATACATATTAAAAACTAATTGAAAAAACATATAATTTATTGGGAGAAATCTCCACTAAACAAGATTCCTTCAGAACTATAATATACAATGTAGATGTTATTGTGTTATGAACATTGTGTTATGAAATAAGAAGGATTCTCAGTTTATGTACAAAACCTTCCTTCAAAGAAGAATACACTTAATATGGAAGAGATCTTTTTCAATAAAAAAACTTTTTTTCACCAAGAAAAGTAATACTAAATTCAGAGCAAATCCTAACAAATCTCTCATTGATATAATTTTTCTGGCAAATCAATTGTGATATTCTTTTTCACATAATCTTCAAATATCACTATTCACTGTTGCTTACCATGATTAAAAGTGATATGGATTAAAAAGTGAAGCCCCATGCATTAAACTAAGCACGGGTTAATAATACTGGAGTCCTTCAAAAGTGAGCAGAATTGAAAAATAAAACCTCGCGTATTGAAGTGAGCACATGTTAAAAGTAGAGTTCATGCACTAAAAGTATATATGCATGAGTTGAAACGAGTCAAAGCGTTAAAGCAAGTATGAATTAAAAATATATTTTGGTTTTAATGATAGATTAGTAGCAGGATTGTTGAAAATTTGTTGAAACTTCTTATCCACATGTAATATCTTGACTTTATTTTTTGACTAAAAAACTCTTGATTATCATCAACTTGGTTGCAACATGATTTGAATTGCCTTGGACCTGTATTCAATTCGTTTCATCAAAACATTGGACTTTTGAACCGCAGGCTTACCACCTGTTGGATTCGAAATTGGAAGGGCGTCATGCGGAAGCTAATAGTTTGCAAACCTTAGAGGCGATAATATAGATGAAAGAAAAATATGCTAAAAGATCATATTATTAATCTAGTTTGGTTAACTACCTACATATTAATAATTAATATTGAAAAAGTATAAAATTTGTTGATAGAAATCTCCCCTAAATAAGACTTCTTAAGAACTACATTGTGGATGCTATTCTGTTATGGAATAAGAAGGATCCTCAATTTATAGACGTACAAAATCTTTTCTCCAAGCATGAATAGACCTAATATGGAAGAGATCTTTTCCAACAAGAAAATATTTTTCCATCAAGAAAAATAATTTTAATTATTATAAAAATTAGGTAAAATAGAAAATTTAGCACAAATTCTAACAAAATGTAGCTAGGAAAGCAGATATTTCTCCTAGGCAACATCACAATAACAAAAGGAGTCACAGAAGAAAGAATAATTGGGATGGTAAGATGACTGAGAAGTTTGTTCCAAGACACCTACCAATGCGATTAGCTAAGTAGAATCACATGTCAGTTTCAGTAACTTGAATAAGACCCAATAAATTTAAGTAGTGAACTATCAAGTATTTTTGGACATATTTGAAGAAGAATACAAGAGGAGTATAATTCAGGTTACATTCAATCTATCCTTTTAAGTGTGTACATCAATATAAGAAAGCTCGAGGTGGATAACTTAACTTTCTTCTTGATTTTTTTAATTTTGCATTACTTAAGCATGCTCATTTGTAATAACATCATAGAGTGCATTATAAATTCTGTGATGATCATTGATTACTGAATTTTTTCTAACTCTATTTTATTCGTGTTGATTAATTAGTAGAGGTTCTTTACCTCTGTAGAATTAGTAAGTAAAACCTAGTCTCCCTTACTTTTAGTTATCCTTATTAAAATTCTTTTTAATTATTATTATTATTATTAATATTATTACTATTAATGTGTAAATAAGAATCATTTAATTTCACCACATCCTTGTTAATAATAGGAGAAGGTTCTTCAATATCTATATCATGTTTGTACAAGAAAATAGCTACAATAAAGATATTGAATGCGAGTTATAACTGTCAACCAGGATGATCCGATTCAAATCGGTACCGGCCCGTTAAATTTTACCGATCTGTGAGCCAGTCTGATCCAGCTCAATTTTTAATGGGTCGGTTTGGTCCGGGCCCAACAGTGTAAAATGCCCAAATGACCCATGATTGGACCACATTATATGGTATCTGTTTTAACCAGTCTCGACCGGTTCAGCCCGACTCGGTTCAAGTAATGGGCCGATTATCAGCCCTTTAAATAAAAAAAATTAAATTAAATTTGAATTTTCATTTTTTTCAATATATACTATACACACACACACACACACACACACATATATATATATATATATATATATATATTTTAAATACGTTATACAATAAATTTATAACATATATACATTACATATTATACTATTCTTGTAAACATACATGTACTACATTCAATTTCCACTTTAAAAAATCTAAGTGCATTTAACATATATGAGTTTAGATACTATGTGAAATAATATAAATACAAGTTATATACGTTATATATCATAGTAAATTAGAAAAATACATACAAATATATATATACAATTAGTTGAAAATACTAAAGAAACATTATACATTCAATATATACTACTTAAGCTACCTCTTGAAAGTTGAAACATTATACATACAACATATAAACATTACCTATATACTACTTTAGAAAACATATATAAATGTATACATTAAATATATACTATTTTAGTTTATAGAAAATATATATACATAAATATAAAATATATAGGCCAAAGGCATCGATAGGTACTCAAATTTGCTTCCAAAATTTACTTAGACTCCTAAACTATGGCATGTTCCTATCAGACCCCTAAACCCCCCAAATTTTGTTCCAATTGGGCCTTTTTTGACCAATCATCCAAAATCTTAAGTGTGTGTAATACACACGCCATGACATGGAAAAAATAACCAATTAAAAAAACACATATGACATTTTTTTTTAAATATCTGATTTTGTCCCTTTCCTATTTAATAATATTTTTAAAATTAAAAAAAAGGAAAAAACCACCCCACCTCCGCAGTTGTCTTCTTCACAACCCCCCTCCCCCTCCTCGTCACCTTTACACACACACATACTGAAGTCATCGTCTTCACACACACCTCTCCATCGTCGTCTTCACACAGATTTCTGTGATTGATGCTAATGCAAAGATGGAGAAGCAACTTTTCCATTTGTTTTGATGCTATTGCAAAGATGGAGAAGCAGCTAAATTTGCAAAGCAAATGCAAACAACTTTTGCATTGATACTACTGCAAAGATGGAGAAGAAACTAAATTTATTGAGAAACTAAATTTGTTGAGAAACAAATGCAAAAAGCTAGACCAAAAACTTGTAACGATCTCTACCAAAAATGTTGGAATAGGAGGAGGAGGAAGAAGTTTCGTTCTTAAAAAGTGTGCAAGATATTGTGAACGATGATGAATTTTCTTTGCATCTCTCTGTTAATTTTCAACAATGGGATAAAATGGATTGATTCTCTGTTAATCTTCTTCTCCATTTTCAATTGATTTAGTGGAAAATATAATTCTATCTTTTTCTCTAATTAATGCTATCAAAGTGCAGTTGAAGATGATGAGGAGGGGGTATGGGAAGGGTGGGGGGTTGAAGACGGTGAGGAGGGGGTTACAGGGAGGGTGGGGGGTTGAAGACGGTGGGGGTGGGGGTTGTGAAGAAGACGATTACTTGGGGTTGGGGGTTCTTTTTTTTTTAATTAAAATATTAAAATAATTAAAAAATATATTAAAAATAATTTAAATATAAGTTTTTTAATAAAAAAGTAAAATATTATTCATTTTACTATTCACGCACCCAAGGAGAGTGTAACACACTCTCCTTGCCAAATCAGCATTTTGGGCCTGATAGGTACCAATTTTAGCATTTGAGGTACCTGATAGGAACAAGCCATAGTTTAGGGGTCTAAGTGAATTTTGACAACAAGTTTGAGTGCCTATTGATGCCTTTGGCCAGATATATACTACTTGATACATTATATATACAACATGTATACATTATATATATATATATATATACATAGACACTCTACTTTCGAAAACATATACACATGTATATATTCTTTTTTTTTTTTGGTTTTCTATCCTGTGTCTGGCACTCACATTGGAGTACAACTAATCCGGATTCACGCCAAGTAGGGTCTTATTTGGGGGGAAGCGCTCCCTACCAAGGATTTTTCCATACCAGGGCTCGAACCCGAGACCTCTTGTTAAGGAAGGAGCAGCCCCATCCTCTACACCACATCCTTTGGTGGTACACATGTATATATACATATATACTACTTTAGTCAATAGAAAATATACTGTAACACCCCGTAGTTGTAACGCTCTATTAATGCATTTAAAATGACCTTTAGGACCCTCTTTTCGATGGTAGATAAGTTTGGACGTTGTGGAAGGTGTTTGGGGTGTCTTAGGACCTCAAAATCAAGTGTACATCACAAAGTAAGGTCCATACAATGGTTGTGCATTGCATGGCCATCGCCAACAACTACTAGAATGGCTAGGCGATGGGCAATGCGCCACCCACTTGGGGGGCTAGGCGATGGGCAATGCGTCGCCCATATAGAGGCTAGGTGATGGGTTGTGCATTGCATACCTTGGCCTGTGCTAGGGGATGTACGAGGCATGGCTAAGGCATAGAAGCGTAAGGGTTCCATTTTAATGTTATTTTTAGGGCAATAAGGTTCTTTCACATCCCATAGCCATCCCTAAAAATCTATAGACGAAATCAAGGTCATTATTCACGTTTTATCACTAACAAAAATCCCTAGTTCACCTTCGTTAAGTACAAAAAGGGAAAACAACCTAGGGTTGAGAGATTAAGCCTCAAGAGTCAAAGTTTCTCAATGTTTCCACCAATCTAAGGTACGTGGGTGTAACACCTCGAATCTGGTACCCAGAACACTACACGGTACTCATGACCCTGAAGGACCACAACCTAACCCATGACTGATATCTGTACCAGGATATGCATAATATACTGTATAAATGTAGAAATAAAGGATGAAAGGCCATAAGGTTCAAAACTGAAACATAATATCTGATAAAATATAACATCAGGGTGGGGTATGAAATACCCAAAACAACTGAAATAACTGTTTGACCATAATAGTCTGAAAAGCCTTTAACTGACTGAACTGTTTGGAAAAGGAGTTGATGGGACATGTCCCCAACTAACTCCAACTAATAAATTAATTAATGATATAATAAAAGAATGATTATGTCCTTGAAAGATGAGGAATCACTACTAACTCTGACTGATGAGACAGGAATGCTACTAATACTCTAGATCTCGTGCTTCTGAACCTATGGTATAAGACACCATAGCACAAATATGTCAGTACTTTGAATGTACTGGTATCCATGTGAGGTAGGCTGAATGCATAGGGTTCATATGCATGAACAATACTGGCTACCTGACTAATAGGACAGTGAGAATACATGCATGAATACATAGTAACTATAGCTGAGATCATGAAAACATGAATTTACTGATAAACTAACATGACTGGTAAATAAGTTCTGACGACTGATCTAACTGATAACATGAGTGATTGTATCTGACAGTCCTAAATCTGATGGAACTAGCTGAGTTCTGCACTGTTTTGAGTTGACTATATCTGACAGTCTTAAAATTCTGTAGAACTATCTGAGTTCTATTACTAAGGTTGAATGACTGTATCTGACAGTCCTAAATTCTGTAACTAAAACTGTGGGAAGCAGTTATCTAATCGGCATGCCCCAAATAATGCAATAAAGCTGAGTTGGAGTCCAAATCTGTAACCCCAATTGGAAGGGTGTCAATATCGCCCCAATGGTAAGGACAATCTGTGAGTAACCCTCATATAATAGGTAACTCTAGCGAGAACAGTGGGAACTCTCATATAATAGGTTAAGCCACCTTATCTACCCTCATATAGTAGGCTATGATGTATCAACCTATGCTGGCTACATAGTTCTGAAATACAAGGATTGCTTCTAAGAATCACATCCTTATATAACAGCTGAGTTCCCATCCTTGGGTTCACTCGGTGCTAATTTCTACTCCCATCTGAATAGTTACTGAACATGATTAACTGAATTGACTGAACTGAGTTTAGTAAGTTCCATTGACTGACAGAATATTACTGAGATTACTAAGTTTTCCTGAATCATGCGACTGACTGAATTCTACTGAACATGGCTTAACTGAGAGTATCTTTAAAACATGACATAGGCTCTAAGCATACAGCTAAATTATCTGGTGCAAGTACCCTCAGGACTCGATGGAAGAAATTGACAAAGCGAAACTTTCTTGAATACATGATCACATCAACATTTCATAATATAATAAGTTGGAGTATTCATAGAGTACAAGTTCTAAAGCACCACAATGGCCACGCATACATTCAAAATTCATTGACCAAGGTATTTCATCAAACACTGGACAAACATGAACTTGTACATGAATGGGTATTTCATATTATCATACTAGTAGGATGCTTTTCCTCCACATAGACATTTAATCAAACACATGGTGAGCATAGTATATGTAGACAACATTATACAACAAGTAAATATCATGATTCAACTCTAATTTCACCATTCAAGGGTTTAATCACGGATTCACATGAAGCTACACCTATAATAATGAATTCCACTTAAGATTTATCACTAAAACATGAAATAAAATTCAATTGGTCATTTTCAACATGAACAAAAACAAATCGAACATAAAATTCATAAAAATTCATACACTTGAACTTTGAAAAGAGATCCGTGGGCTTCATGGATGAAAGGAGTCCATGACTAAACACTATGCATACCTGGTAGTGAGTATCTTGAAGCTCTTGAACTTGAAGAATTTGAATCTCTTAGTTCTTGAAGAAGATTTGGATTTTATTGCTTAAGGATTGCTCTTAGGGAGAAAATCCTAATTTTAATGTTGTGGAAGAATAATAAATTTAGGAGCCTTGGTCGGATATTACTAGGTATATAAACGGGTGGTAAAAGACCAAAAATCCCCTTAAAAAACTACTGAAAATTTTGCTGAATGGAACCTGCAACGGCTCGTGTGACGGTCTATCGCTGGATCGACGATCCGTCGTTTCGACCGTCGTAGGTGGACCAGGATAAGGGCTCACTGCCTAAGTAGCGACGACTTGGGTGACAGTCCATCCCAAGTTCGATGGTCCGTCAACCTATTCATCGCACCTTATCCAGAAGGTTGCCTCACTTCCTTGTCTACGACGGTCAAGGCGACAGTCCTTCGCTAGGTCGACGGTCCGTCAACTTGGCCATCGCACTTGGGCGATTCTGACAGCCCTGAGTAAAACGTCTATAACTTTTTACTCTGATACCGGATTTGTACGAAATTAGTATTGTTGGAAAGCTAATTCAATTTTCCACATGATAAAAATTAAAAATCTTATAAATTCTACGTGTAAAAAAATGGATTCATATTTCAAGGTAAGTATTTAATATTCTTGGGATGATTGCAAGCTTGATAGAAGTACGGGGTATTACAGTGGGACTATCCTAAATTTCATGAGCATAGATTTACTATTTTAAAAAATCTCTAAAGAGTATATACTTATGATATGAAATGGGTTTTCAAAAGTATTGACGAACATGCATTGAAAATCCTGTTTTATGATGGAGTTTTTATAGAAATTGTGGTGTTGTACCTTAAATTCAAAATGTTTTCATGTGTTCATATGATATTAAGTTTGAGAAGTTAAATGCGAGCATAATTTATCTAATTCCCTCTCTTATTATGAAACCTATTATTTTTACATGTTTTGGGTTGATTATACGGATATCTAAAACCTTGAGTTTGAAGGTCTACTATCATGTATGAATTGTATTATTTTTATGACTAAATGAAAGAGAGTTTTCCTTGATTTATAAATGCTTATGTTCCTAATAGAGATTTGCATGTAATTGACGTAAGAGATGACCACCGTAGATAAAGTGTTGAAGAGAGAGTGTTTTGGCACAAGTTTTCATGTGCTTTTAAAATATGAACTCTTGTGTGATTTTTAAATCTTTTGGGTGGTCAATAACACTCTTTGAAAAAAGAAGGGCAGTGGAGATGATGTGGTATGATATGATATGGCTTGCAAATCTGGGTATGACAATACCATGTTATGATGTGCCTTAAATAGAATAAGAGAGAAATAGTCCATAAAAATAAAACATGATTTTAAGAGTCTAAAATGGGGTTTAAAGAGAGTTAGATAGTTATCCGATGAAGGATCGGTTCAGAAAACTCATTGTCTAGAACTGTGATTTGCCGACACGGGTTTTATGTTATCCTGAAATAGGGGATTATACGCTGGCATGACCTTGTGGCGTAGTAGAGATACAGAGACTCCAGTCCTCATAGCAAACATGGGCTGGGGGCTTGGCCGCCTAGTCAAGGGCGGATTCCATATAGCCCGTGAAATTACAGATTGTAGGGTATACCATCTAGCTCAGTTGAGAAATGAAGAGTTGAGTCATGATTTAAAAAAGATGTTTTGAAGCTCATCACATTATGTCCATGTGTTTTCAAATACCTTATGTTAAATGTTTTTTTATTATGAAATGCTCTCACCTATGTTGTGTAAAAATATGTTATTTTGGATTGTTCTACGTACCATTACCTTTGTGTATTAATCCTCTATATTTTAAGTTCTGAGGTCTAGTCCCATGGTTGCTCTAAACAGCAGATCGTTATCAGAGTTAAGAGTTGGTGAGCCTCCTTTATTTCGGAAGACATTCTTCACATGTGTTGGATTCTCCTGATTTTAGTTTATGGTCCGACCGGGGGCCTTGTACTGATCTAGGTTGACTAGTAATTCAGTGAGACTTTGTACACAAAAGTTGAGTATTGTGTTGTCATATGTTGTTGACACAGTTATATAGTAAATTTCCCTTGAACTGTCTTTATATCTTTCATACTTTGATTTATCTATGGATTATGCTTATGGTAGAATGCTAAGGGGTCTCTCTAGCTTATGTGGTTCGGGATGTCCGTTGCGGCAAGGGCCTCAACTCGGGTCTTGAGATATATACACATATATATACAATATATACTACTTAAAAATTAAAATACCAATTGAAAGTTGAAACATATATATATATATATATATATATATATATATATAGTACACGCTATAGTAATTTAGAAAACATACACACATATATACATACATGTAACACCCCGCACTATCAAACTATAAATTGAACTATTGTTCCTACGTGTGTAAGCTCTAATAGAAATTATTTTCAAGTGAGAATAAGTGTCATGATCTTTATCCTCGTGTTTGAAGTTCTTTCAAGGTGAAAATTCTTCATAGGAATCACTTAGAGCGAAGTTGATCTAAGAACCTCTAATTCAGCTAAGTCTTTTTATCCGATTTTACAAAGGTCTACTTTGAACATGTATTACTTTCAATACAAGTAGAATTATACGGCTCATGACCCATCATATTATAGATAATTGAGTCAGCTTTCCAATGATACCAATTTTGCCTTAATCCGATGCCCGAGCAAAAAGTTATAACCATTTTTGTGAGAGAGGCAATGAGGTCGTGCAATTAGCCCCCACGCACATTTTAACACCCTCCCTAATTTTACAATTGTTGGTTCCGTATTTTTAAGGGCTTTTTAGTCTTTGCTTCCCTTATAACTCCCATCCCATGACTTATAACCATCAAGTGGTGTTAATTTTCTCCTATTTCATCAATTAAACATCTCAAAATCCTCTCATACACTATCAACAACAAGTTTAGGGTTTTCTCACAAGATCATCCCCAAAGATCTAGAATCAAGATCTTAAGTCAAGATTTCAAGAAATAAATCAAGATTCGGTTCTATCTTTAGAACTAAGTATTCTAAGGTACATGGAATTTTTCTAAACTACATGGGCATGTTGAAATCATTTTGAGTAAGGTTTAAAGTTACGAAATTATATGTTTACGAGGGATTTTGAAATTACATTAACAAAAATGTATTGTGAACCCTTTTGATGATAATGTTTTAGTCTTGAGGCCTTCCTCAAAATTTAATTTTCACTTGTATATAAGTATGTATGCATTTTTGAGTTTGAAAGATGAATTGAGAGCATGGATATTTATACTCCCCTTTTGTTATGACACCGCTTGATTTCACTTGTTATGAATTGATGAATTTCATATTTTGAAGCATGGCATAAACATTTTAACCTAATGTTGAATGACTTGAGTTAGGCTGTAAATCTGAAGAGAGGGTGCTTTCTTGTTAATATAAACAAAAAGTGATGATTTAAGGAGTTGCATGCTTTGCTACAAAGTAATGGACCACCACAGGTTTAAGAATTGAAAGAAAGAATCTTTGCATAAGTTTCATGCATTTCATTATACAAATTATCTTGTACTGTTTGAATATTTTGGTGGTATAAACATTATATTTTAAATGAATGAACTGTAACACGATAATGTATGGCTAAAAATATATGACTTGTAAGTCATGGTATGACGATACCAAACAGATGAATGTCATAGCAGATTCGGAATAGATTAAAAATACAGATTTTACTCAGATTTTGAATTCAGAATGATGAATGTTTAGAAAAGGTTAAAAATGGGCTTAAAGAGAGTTATATGGTTACCCAAAGAAAGTACGAGTTGAAAGACTCAATGCTAGAAACCGTGATTTGTCGACACGAGGTTATGGTACCA
Source organism: Capsicum annuum (assembly GCF_002878395.1). NCBI lineage: Eukaryota > Viridiplantae > Streptophyta > Magnoliopsida > Solanales > Solanaceae > Capsicum > Capsicum annuum. The sequence goes on along the minus strand of NW_025829669.1, from coordinate 813,682 downwards.
TGTTATGTGGTCCTGTGTACATTGATTTATGTCATCCCAATTTGAGAATATGGTTAGGAGCCATGCTTTGTGGTCTTGTGCACTACCATGACATGTTGATTTGATTGGGGGATCATGGAACCATGTTGTGTGGTCTTACGTGTCTCCCCTTACTGACACTCCAATCCTTGTGGCAAACTTGGATTGGAGGCTTTCCCGCCGAGTCAAGGGCGGAATTCATATAGCCCGTAGAATTACAAATTGTAGGGTGTACCATCTAGCTCAGAAATAAAATAAAGAGTTGTTCATGATTTCAAAGAAATGTTTCAAAGTCTTTAAAGTATGCACATGTGTTTTCATATAAAGTATGTAAACTGTTTTATGAATTGCTTTCACATATGTTGCATAAAAGTATATTATTTTGGATTGATCTGCGTTCCAGTACATCTATATTGACCCCCTATATTTCAGGATCTGAGGTACAGTCCTGAGGTCCTGCTAAGCAATAGATTGGTGTGTCTGAGATTTGCAGTTGGTGAGCCTCCTCTTATTCCAAAAGTCCTAGATATTAAACATTGTTATTCAAATTTGGATTCATGGATTGACTGGGGGCCCTTTCCCAGTGTTTAGACGTATGTTGATTCTTGTATTGTTAAAGATTTTGCAGACTGGTGTCATGGGTTTTGAATGTTAAGAACCTCCTTTAGAATTATTCAGTTTACTTATGAGAGTAACCATGTTTCCGTATAATAATTTTCCTCATTTCTTTATATTGTATGATCATTGTGCATGATTGCCAGATAAAGCCCGGGCCTTCATTATTCGGGATGCTTGTCGCAGCCAGGGCCTCGGGTCGGATTGTGACAATACAATGTATACTACTTAATATAATAATACTTGAAGTCTTGAACATATATTCAAAAATTTGCATACACTACGTAAAACATAAACTTATATAGTATTTTTATATGTCAATACTAGTTGTCTAAGTAATATTTGCTAACATTATTTTTATTTTTCATTATATGTATATCTATTTGTTATGTTTTTGACTTTGTGTAAAGTTTGATAGTAATATTTTAAAAATATTTAATTCTTTCTAGACATTCAATTTAAATGAAAAAAATATGTAAGGAGTGAATGAATCTTTTATTTTATTGATTGCAAAATGATCTAAAACTTATAAGTTACATGATTGATAAATCTACAAATTTTGCATCATTTTTTCAACTCATGCATGTTAATGTTAACGGGAGCTTCCATAGGACAGTCAAAATCAATAGGGCCAAAATCATGCATTGGACTTGATTGTCCTGAGTTCTCGCTTGAAGTCATAATTTCTTCAAGATTCTGTTCGTCTGCCGACTCCACCTCTATTCCTTGATTTCTTCATTCCGCTCTAATCTAATTTCTAAGGCGAACTAGAATATTCATAGCATTGCCTCCCAACAAGTGTCGATTGTCTCCAAGTTATTGTCGTCCCTGACTAAAAGCACTCTCCGATGCAGCGGTTGATATTGGAACATTCAATATCTCTCTAACTAATCTTGAAAGCACAAGATATTATCTTTCATTATTCTTCTACCAACCCAGCGTGTTGATCCTTGCTCTATGATCCTCTATTAGCTATCGAAGATAATATTTAAGATTTTTTCGAGAAATTATTCTATGTGATGAAGGCGGAACCCTATCCCAAATATTTAAATCAATAAAGTAATCAGGATAAATACTATGTGCCTACCTTTTTGAAGATGATGAATCTTCGGGAGCCTGAGGAGCAACTGTTGGAGTGATATTTGTCGGTACGAATTCATCAAGTAAATCAATATAATGGATATATAACGCTTTCATGTAACTGTTCACATCACTCATAGCCATAAAAAAGAAGGTTATTCTTGAGGTTTTATCTCTAAAGCATTATAATTAATACAACCAAATATGGACATAGTATTATATTTTTATTACATGGATTTATTATAGCACCAATCAAGTAAATTGAGAAAAGTAGATAAAAATATTTTTTAAATATAGTAATCGTAGAAGTAATAGCTTCTTTATAACCTTCTTTATTCTTATATTGTGTAAGAAAACAAGAAATGTCAGATAAATAATCTAAAATATTACAAACAATAGGATAATAAGCACCAAAAAATTCAACTGTATCGACAAAAAAATCTTTTCCAAAAATTTAACAAGATCAACAATTGCAGCCTAATCAGAATCATGTAGCATACTTTCAGGTAAAGAACCAGAATATTGGATAAAAGTCATTGTAATAAGAACTTTATAAGTAAGACAAGTTCTTAAATAATTATAAGTAGCATTTCATCTAGTATCACATTCTTCAGGCATTAATATCGGTCTAAGTGTTAGGATTTGACTTGAATTTCCTACTTCACCTAATTTTCTACCATAATTAGAATTACTTTTTTTTTGTGGGAAAAGACTTCTTTATTGGAAAAGATCTCTTTTTCCATTATTTTTCTTCTTTCTCAGAGAAGATTTTTGTAGTTTTATAAATAGAAGATCTCTCTTCTCAAGCTATAACACAGTAGCATCCACAATGTTGTCCATTAAAGAGTCTTGTTTAGGGGGAGATTTTTTCCAATATATTTAATATTTTTCGATATTAGATTTTCAATATGTAGGGCTATTGACCAAAGCACACCAATAATATTGTGTTTTTAGTTTAGTTTTTTTTTGTCATCTAAATTATCATCTCCATGATTTGCAACTTTAATCTTTTGCATGACGTCTTCTCGATTTTGAACCCAACAAGTGGTATCAGAGCCTATAGTTCAAAGGTTCAATGGTGTGATGAGAAGAGATTAAATAGGTTCAAAGCGGTTTCAAATCAAGCTGCAACCAGTTTGATGATAACAAAGATCTTTGTCTAGCTACATGTGAAAAAGGAGTTTAAAACATATTTTCAACATTCCTGTTGCTGCACCTTTAAAAATAAAAATAAAATATTTATTTTTAACCCACTTTTAATCATAATATTTTAAAAATTTATTTTTTACCATGACAAGCAGCAGCGACAAAGATTACGTGAAGAAAAGAAGGATGATCAATTTTTCCAAAAAATTCAGGGAAAGAGGATATTTGTTAGGATTTGTCCTGAATTTCCTACTTCACTGATTTTCTACCATAATTAGAATTACTTTTATTTATGGAAAAAGATTTTCTTATTGGAAAATATCTCCTTTTCTATTAGGTTTCTTCATTCTCAGAGAAGAGTTTTGTAGTTCTATAAATAAAAGATCTCTCTTCTGAAGCCATAAGATAGTAGCATCCACAATGTAGTCCTTTAAAGAATCTAGTTTATGGAGAGATTTCTCCCAATAGATTTAATATTTTTCGATATTAGATTTTCAATTTGTAGGTCGCTTGACCAAAGCACATCAATAATATTATGTTTTTAGTTTAGTTTTTCTTTATTATCTGAATTATCATCTCCATGATTTGCAAATTTAAGCTTCCACATGATGCCCTCTCGATTTTGAACCTTACACTAAGTCCATTTTGTTCACATTTAATTTTAAATTCTTTCATTCTAATTTTTTGATGATTTCCTTGAATAAAGCCAATTATAAGCTTTATCTTTTCAATATAAAGCTCAAAAAATTCAAGACTATCTCTTACGATTAAATTATATATATGACAAATACACTTAGCATGAAATATTTTGAATAACGGAGAAGAAAGTTCAACTTTTAATAAGTCAACAACAGTTTTGTCGTTAGATGCATTGTCAAAAGATTTACATAAAACTTTTCTTTCAATACCATAATAATTTTCAACTTTAGAAATAGATTTAGAAATAAATTTTTCAGTGTGTCAACGATCTTCATCATACAAAAATGCTAGAATACGTTTTTGCATAGTAAAATTACTATTTATCCCATGACAAGTAATTGTTAAATAATTATTTTTATTAACAGCACAACCAAGATCAAAAGTTAGCGCAACTCTACATGAAATATTTTTTAATAATGCAGATAAATAATAAATGTATTATTATGCATGGAGTCTAAAAATATCGGACCGACAAGCACTTCTAGAAATACCTATAAATATGGAATTATAAATTGATTCCGAAGAAGCAAAAGAGAATGACAAACAATCCTCAGCTATCATTTTGACTATTTCTTCCCAGTCCTTCATTTGATAATAATCCTTAACTAATTGACCAGTTGTTGGGTTTAATCTACTTTGAGTTGTCCGACTAACAACTTTACCACTTTGTGCCGCAACTATCTCTATTGAGTATTTTTCTTGTAAATGTCTCATCAACGAACCCGTACCCCCTTTATTACCTCCAATTTTATGCTCATATACCAATTCACAAATTTTGCATTGGACCTTAGTTTCTCCTTCTATTTTCATACAAAATTTCAATGTAATACTAGTTCTTCTACAAGGTCTTACAGGGGCACGGGGAGGACTGAAAGGAAGTTTATCCGATTCAGATCTAACATTAACATTACCGACTTTGGGTGTCTCACCAATATTATCATCATCTATATTTAAATCAACTGGGTCTACTTCATTCTATTCTTCTATACCATAATTTTACTGAGCTTCTAAATAATTCAAATCGTGAGCACCTACACCTATTTCATTCTCAAAAGATTAACTAGTTGGTACCGAAGACACATGAATATATCTAGTACTTGAACTACCTCTATCGAAATCGCCACCAATTTATTTTTTTACTACCACTATCAATTTTGGGATAAACTTTTTTAACACTTTTATCGATTTTTCTTAATTTATTCATATTATAAATTAAATAAATAAATATTCAAAATATACAAAAATAATAAAAATAAATATTTAATAAATAATACACTAATTAAAAATTACAAGTAAGAGATTGAACGACAATATCAATTTTTTAAAGTCTCTAAAAGTTGTAACTTTAGAAAACTTTCACTTGATATTTGTAATTGCAAAATTTAAAAATAAAATTTAGCATTTTAGAAGATAATTAGAATAATTAAGAGAAATTGAGATTGTGCTTTGTGTAAAAAATAATTTTTGAAATAGGGTATTTATAGGAAATTTTTGGAATTAAATTTTTCTTTTAAATAATGGGCCAATTGTCCGTTGTAGCAGCCAACGACTATAATGTCGTTGCGCTGCCAACGGTCCAATTTGACGCTGGCCCACTGCCCACATACAATTGCAATATTTTTAAAAAATTAATTATACTCGAGTCGGTTCGGTCCGGATCACCGGTGGGCCTGATTTGGTTTCATAACTGAGCCGGTCCACCGGGTTGACCATGTGAGATGGCCCAGCCCAGAACTGAAAGCCCGGGAACCAGATGGCCAACCAGGCCGATCCATACTGGGCTAGTCTGCGTTATTGCATCGGGCTTACCTGGTCGGACCTGTCGGACCCAACCTAGATGATAGGTTCAATGCGAATTCAAAAAATAAATAAATTACATACACATATATCTTATTTATCATACTCTTTTGTTATAAGTCACAGTGATTTATCTGTAATAACTTATCAATAACCTAAGTGCAATCATAGGTGTTTATCTATCATTATATTATGAATATAGTTTAATTTGATAGTATTTCTAAATACTACACTTCAACAAGATTTTACTGCTGTTCCTTTAAATTTGAAAATACGTTTATAGAATAATTATTTTTAAAAGAAAAGTTTAATGGTATTTTAGACCAAAAGTTGGAAGAAATAGATATTCTTGTGCGAAAAAAGAAAAGTTTTAGGGTATTTTCGACCAAAAGATCGAAGAAGGGTATTTATAAATCATTTCGCATAGAAATATTTTTGGCCCTTTTCCATTTATATTTTAGGGAATATGCAGTCTAGATGTAATTGAATGCTCTTGTTTCTGATTGGCTTATGTGAGACTCAAGCCACCTAACGTTGCTCGTGATTGACCAAGACATATCAGTTTGACCATTATGCAATCCAAATGTAGATAAACTTTATTACCTTATTTTGATTTGTTCATGTGAATTATCAAACATATAAAATTGCTTGTGTTTGACTAAAAGACATGTCATTTAGAATACTATATTGCTATGTTGTTCAAATTAAATAAAATCTCTTGCCTCATTCTGATTGGTTCATGTGAATCATCAAGCTTAGAAGATTACTCATGATTGACAAAAATATGTCACTTTGAATACTTAGCAGCTTTTGATTGGTCATCATTTTAAATGGGAATTATCACCTCATTTAAGGATAGATTTTTAAAAACCGATTCAAAATATATGGTCAAAGATATTGCCGTTTGAACACTATTGGAATTCCAAATGTAATTAAACCCTTTTTCCACATTCTGATTGTTTCGTGTGAGTCATTAAACACATAATATTGATAGTGATAGATCCATACATGACATTTTTGAAACCTAATAACTTTTGATGGATCATTATTTTGACCAGAAATTAAAAACTCATTAAAGAAAGATTTTTAAAATTTGAATTAAAATATATGATCAAATACCAGCTTCAATATAAACTCACATTGCTAGGACCCTAAAATTGTTGAACATTTTTCCCTTTATCTTCAACAGAGTTCTTTAGTATAAAATACATTTTTACAAGATATATATATATTTTTGTCTAATGAATTTGAAAAAATCACCATTAGGGCAAGACTCATCCCAAATCCAAAATCACCCATCCCCACATGGGAATAGAACAATGACAATACCCCCAACCCTAACCCAACCAACCCAACCCTACCATCCACAAAAACCACAAACCTAACCCCAACTCCAACACCACCCTAAGCCCACCAATTAGAAAAACCCGATAATAATATGATACACACAAAAGTGATATTCCACAAACCCAAACAATCGAACCCCCAACAAATTAAGATTAAAGTTCTATTCTTCTGATGGATCAGTTATTGATCAACCCAAAAAGAGAGCCAGACTAGAAAAGCCCCCACTAATTGCTCAAATTCCATCAGGTGAGTCATGCATGTATGAGTTATAGTGACACATCTGTTGAAGTTGCAGCTACCAACAAAGGGAGTGAAGGAGAAATTAGAGTTGATGCTATTTCTCGGATTAATGAAGGCCCTTCTTTTGAGCTTGCTTCACAAAACATGTTGATAGCATCAGATGATGATGTTGATCCACACTTGAAGACCAAATTTATGGAATGGTTTTCAAATGATTGTAATGAACAGTTTAGGGTCGGTGACGTTCTTCAGAATGGGAACTTTTTTCAATAACTTGCAGATTCTACATCATATCTTGTAGATGAGGTATGCCTCTCTCTCTATTTTCATTCCTTTACTGCAATTTTTTTGATAAATTAATTTTATATTTTGCAGCACATTGATGCTTGTCTTTATTACCTTCGAAAGAAAAATTGCTATCATATTGTGCATTTTTCCGAAAAGATAAAGTTCACGACGACTGATACGTTCTTCAATGGTACAATTGAAAAAGTAAAACTATTTAAGAAGCGTGATTGATTAGTGGATAATTCTAGTGAGGAACAAATTAAATGACAAACCATGCTAGAGTATTATTTTCGTTTGAATTTATTTGTCTATATTGACTTGACGTGGAGTTTGAAGTTTAAGAAAGTAAATAAAACTTCTAAATGTTGTACCCTTAAACGAAAAATATATCTAGTACACCAAAATATTCTTTAATCTTATGTTCTTAAACATGATATGTGAAATATTGAAATTAAAGATTTAACAATAAAATCCTTTTTGAAATGCATTTAAAAAGAAAAGGCAAAACAAATTGAAATATTGAAATTAAAGATTTAACAATAAAATCCTTTTTGAAATGCACTTAAAAAGAAAAGGCAAAACAAATTGAAATGGTCAATACAATAAATATTTTGTTTAGAAAGCTTATAATAATTCTATTATTGCTAAAAAATTAAGGTTCCTCAAATTTGTAGGACTAAGAAAGATGCCTTATTTGTAGCACTAGGATACTTTTAATGAAAAAGCATTTTCTAATAGATTTTTATTGATATGATTGCTCGAGCCTGATATCTGTCATTAATGATAAATAAGAATCATTTAATCCGACCATAGTCTTTGTTAATAAAAAGGAAAGGTTCTTCAATAACTATAACGTATTTTTGCAAGAAAATAGCCACGATAAAGATATTGAATTCGAGTTCCAAAAAAAAAGTGAAAATCACAAAAATATTCTATTTAAGAATCAATATTACAAAATGTAAATATACTATTTTTTATTCACAAAATTATTTTCAAGTAAAAATGGGAAATTAAACTTAGTAATATTAAGCAAATGAACTTATTTTTTAGGTACTTATCTTACATTAACTTTATCTTTTTCAAAGATAATTATATGTTTCAAATTCTCTTTTCAAAAGAAGGGAAAAAATCCAAGTCATTCTCTCTCTTACATAATATATTCTCATTTTCAAAATTATTCTTGCGAAAAAATTAATTCACTGTGATTCTTCATCAAAGAAGAAACAATTATCAAGTTTGTATACTGTTCTTATAGATATATTTTCTCAATCGCCTATTTTTAAATCTTCATTCTGATGGGTACATTATGTCTTTGAATATGCTTCTACATGATCCTATGAGAAGCATTCTTGTCTTGTTCGAGATGATTTGATCATGCCCTACATCTATCTTCAAATGCATCGGTCATAGGTGTAAAACTATGGTTAGTGAAGGTGTTAAAGTGGAGCGACTAGATTTATAATCACATGAAACTTGAATCAATGAAGAATTAAGTAAAGATATGACAACATGAAAAAAGGTTCATTTATATCATTTGATATCTACTAGCTTGGATAAAGTTTATAGACTTGTATAGTGATGACATAATAGATGTTCCAAGGTAGGTGGAAATTCTCCAAAATGCTCATGCACCGGCCTAAACTCCAAGTTAAAATGCTTCTCGATGAATGAACCTAAACTGCCAATTGAAATGCTCCTTGGCGCATGAGCCTTAAGACACGAGCATAAAATACATGTTACTCCTACCCAACAAGAGTATATACTGTGTAAGTCCAAAGAAAAAAAGTCCGCTAGGTTGAAAACTTGAAAGAGGTGGCCTAGGCAAAACTTAGGACAAAGAAAAATTATAACTCATCTTCTTGAACTACGATATGACTTGATCCTCGACACTGTGAGGTACGTAGGCAGCTTAGAGTATTTACTCTAAGTTCAGTCACATGAGTTTAAAAAATAAAGAAGGGATGTGTTATTACTTGATCATAACTTTTTGAAATGGCATAGATAGCACGTGAATTAGATATTACTTCACCGAAATCGCCACAGACGCACAAAAAAGAAGAGTCAAACAAGACAAAATTTAAGCTGATTTCAATGTTATATCTGTATAAATCCGTAAAGATTTTGGCCATTATTTTACATACATGGAAGTTGTTCAGGTCCTCTTCTCAACTAAAATGCGGATCGTGATTCAGAGACTCCTATACCTAGTTATAAATTTTCTATCACAACAGCTCAAATGAAACAGACCTCCGCTCTGACTTCAAAGGCATATCTGTATAAAGTTGTAAAGGTTTATACCATGATTTTTACATGTATTGGAACTCCTAGAGTCCTCTTTGCAATGATTAAAATGGCTCGTGATGCACAAACTCCTACATGGAGTTATCAATTTTCTTCGGAGCCACCCAATGCTGCAAAATAGGCCATCAGATTTCGAATTGAACCGATTTTGACGAAATATCTGTACAAATTTGTAGAGATTTTGACCGTTATTTTTATGTACACTACAGTTTTTGATGTCCTCTTCGCAACAATAGAGTCTTCTTGGGATTCAGAGACTCCTACAACGAGTTATAAATTTTCTACTACAGCCGCTCAAAGCTGCGACATAGACCTGTCAGATTCGAAAATCAAATTTAGAAATTAATTATGATCAATTTAAAATGGACTTTATTCTTAATTTTTGATATTTTACAACTGTTGAGTTCCCTTTATTTTGGATCAAGCAATTTGCAGTTCTGTCAAGTCCATGTAACTGCAGGCGCAACTTTATCACACTCCTATCTTTTGCTCCACATAGATTCTCAAACTCAGTAAAGGTTATCATCAACCAGTGTTGTTTTGCATCAATTCTTCTTTGCAATAAAATAAAAAAAGTTGCAAGAATAATTTTGCATGCCAAGTCCTATAGGTTGAGACACTATAAAGTTTTTTCGCCACGATACAAGGAGTTTTCCATGCCAAGAGAGGGGATAGACACAAATTTTTTCATCAAGGATTACAAAAATCTTCTCCTAGTTTCGTGTTGACAAGCTGTGAGAGGGGATGCGCCATGTATTGCTCACTAAAACCTGAGCCCAAAAATAACGCGTTAAATGGTTCCTCACTGACTTCAAAAATTTGTCTTGACCAATCTAGGATGGTATAATTTTTTATCTTTGGCATAGCTGTACTAATTAAAGTCAAGTTTCTAGGGCGTGATTTGAATGCTCCACGCTCAAGATATGGATGTTTTAGCAAGGGTGCACAAAGCTGTGAAATCGCCATTCCAGGCATGTCGTCAACTTTAAAAAAATAATTTCTGTCAATCCAGAATGAGTTTTGTTGTGATTTTTACATATACAACATTTCTTGGAGTTCTCTTCGCAACTAAAAAGGAGTATCATGATTTTATATTTTATACCACAAACGCGAAAGAGTTGAATGAGGCAGAATTCAAGATGACTTCAAAGTAATATCTATACAAATTTGGAGAAATTTTGACCGTGATAAAATGTACATGATTAAGTAGTTAGGCTGCAGAGTAGTTGTTACTGTTCCATTGAGTTGGTTAATGGGAGTTGATATTGTTGCATTGTGGTTAGTCATTGTTAGTTAGTTAGTTTGTTATCTAGATTAGAAGCTTCTAGAATATCTTGTAATCATCTATAAATACACAACTAAGACACACTGTAAGGCAATCAACTCAATTCGATACAACCAGATCTGTAACAGTTTGCAATTCTCTTCACTATAGATAAATCCTTGAGGAATCTGTCACGACCCGAACTAGGCCCTGGCCATGACGGGCATCTCGAACCATAATGGCCCAAGCCCCCTTGTTTCTTTTTGGCAGTCATGCACATCATTCAAACAATATAAAGAAATGCGGAAGTTTCAACTTACGGACGCATGGTCAAAATATTAATTCAACTGAACAATCAAAAATGAAATTTCATAAACCCCTAATAGTATCTAACATCAGTTTGCGAAATCTTGAATACATCAAAACCAACATCTTACTTAAAACTGGGACAAGGCCCCCAGTTGGACCAATACTACAATGAAATAACAATACTTTAATAATGGCCTTCCAAAGTAAGGGAGACTCACTAATTGCACACTTCTGTCTGACAAATCTACGGCTTAGCGGAACCCCTGGACAGAGCCTCAGATCCTGAAATATAAGGGGTCAATACAGATGTACTGGTACACAGAGTAATCCAAACACAAAATACAACTTTTATACAACATAGTAGGTGAGAGCTTTTATAAAACATATTATCGCAAAATCATTTGGAAATATATGGGCATAGTACGATGAGTTTCCACTATACTTCAGCACTATTGAGCTAGATGGTACACCCGATATTTTCACCGATTTCTAGATCTCGATTTGCCGCCAAGATTGGAGTACTAGTAAAGAGAGGACACATAAGATCACACAGCAGGGTATCACAAGCCCCAATCAAGTCAATATGTCATGGTTGGGCTCAAGATCACAAAACAGGGCTCCAAACCATAGGTCCTGAATTGGGACGACATAATACTAGGTACTCAAGATCACATAGCAGGGTACCAATGTCCCGTGTCGACAAATTATGGTTTCCAGCATAGAGACTTCTAACTCGTGCTTTCTTCGTAATACCAGACAATGTGTGTATCAAGAGATTCCAACCAAGACAAGAACAACAAGATGAACAACAAGTTGATAGTGAATCGAAATAGGCCCCACACGACTTCACTAGACTTTGAGTTTGTGTTTTTGAATAAGAAAATGAGATGAATAACAAGACAACAATGCTAGTGAATTGAAAGAGACCCATACGGCTTCACTAGACTTTTAGATTAAATAACACAAGGATAACAAGATTACAAGAGATAGAAACTTGACACACAATATTTAATGATCTAAGAACCCTAACAAGAGAAAGGATCCTAAGATTAATGAATATCAATACCAAGTTCTTACTTGGACCAAGAGAAATTCAAAGAACCCCAAGACCCTAGTTTCTAGCCAAGAGACAACACTAGTATCAATCTACTAGTGAGTTTTCAAAATTGGGGCTTCTCCAATGGAAGAGAGAAGTTCCAAAATATTATAAGTGTTTTGTTGTGTTTTCGAAAATATGAATGAACTAACTAAAAGACTATCCCTAACAAATGTCTTATATAGTCAATTACAAAGGAGGGACAAAAGACTAAAATACCCTTGGCAGTAAGTGGGTGGGTTTGGGGCATTTTGTTGGGTCTCTTCACACTTTAATAAGTATAGGCCCTTAGATGGGCTCACAAGGGCCTCACACACAGCCAAGGATGTGAACAAGGCTTGGATCGTTGCAACTCACACACTTGGCTTGGTGTGAAAGGTCTCGAGCTAGGAATTCCCATATCATCCTCTCCATCTTGAAGGGAATTTATCCTCAGATTTGGATCATTGCCATCCTCCACCGTTTTCACCCGAGAAAGGTCACACACGTTGAAAATGCTGTGCACTTGATATTCCGGGGGTAGATCAATCTTATAGGTATTGTCGTTGATCCTTTTAAATACTTGGAACGAGCCATCACCCTGCGGCATCAACTTAGCATTCCTTTTAGATGAGAATATATCCTTTTTTAGGTGCACCCACACCCAATCTCCGCATTTAAGAATAAGCTTTCTTCTTCCTTTGTTGGTTTGCCTTGTAACTTCTTGGCTTTTCTTCTCTAACCGCAACCTCACCTTCTTATGTAGCTGCTTCATGTCCTCGGCCCATTTGCTTTAATCTAAGCTTATCACAAGATCACTTGGAAAAGAGGTTAAATCCAAAGAGGTGAGCGGGTTGATACCGTATACACACTCAAAGGGTGTCATCCCCATGCTTGAGTGTATACCACGATTATAAGCAAACTCAATCAATGGTAAGTAATCCTCCCAAGAAGTTATTTTTCCCTTAACAATGGACCGTAGCATAGACCCTAAGGTCCTATTTACTACTCCTATTTGGCCATCAGTTTGTGGGTGGCATGAAGTCGAAAATAATAACTTAGTACCGAGCCTACCCCACATGGACTTCCAAAAGTGGCTTAGGAATTTAGAATCTCTATCATTCACTATGGTCCTTAGAATACCATAAATTTTTACAACATTATCAACAAACAAAGAGGCTACACTAGGCGCATCATCATATTTAGAATAAGGAATAAAGTGAGCTATCTTGGAAAACTGATCCACCACGATAAAAATACGATCCCATCCCTTCTAGCTCTCAAAAATCCCAACAAGAAGTCCATTGATATGTCAAGACAAGGACTGAAAGGGGTGGACAATGGGGTGTACAACCTATTGGGTTGGAGCCATGACTTGGCTCCTTTGCACTCAACACCTTGTTTGTAAATCTAGGTCACATCCTTGTGCATTCTAGGCCAATAAAATTGTTCTTCCAAAATTCCAAGGGTCTTCTCGACCCCAAAATGGCCCATTAGACCGCCATTGTATGCTTTCCTCATAAACAATTCTCTCTACGAACTTGAGGGAACACATAATTGTCTACCCTTAAACAAGTATCCATCAAATTTGGTATAGGGATGGGAACCCCCATCCGTAACCCACCTATCCCTATCCAACTGTTCACTTTCTCTATAGATAGGAGCAAAGTGAGGGTCCTCGGGATATAAATACTTGACGCTTTCAAGCCCTATCAACTTAGATGAAAAAGTAGACACAAACATATGTTTTCGGGACAAAGCATCGACAACCACATTGTCTTTACCCTTCTTTTAATGAATAACATAAGGGAAAGTTTCAAGAAATTCAATCCATTTGGCATGCTGCCGGTTAAGCTTGTCTTGTGCTCGTAGATGCTTCAAGGATTCATGATCCGTTTGGATCATGAATTCTTTAGACCACAAATAATGTTTCCAAGTGGCCAAGGCTCTAATCAAGGCATACAACTCTAAATCGTATGTAGAGTAGTTTAGAGTTGATCCTTTGAGCTTTTCGCTAAAGTAGGCAATAGGCTTCAATTCTTGTATTAAAACTGCGCCTATGCTGACTTTACTAGCATCACATTCGACCTTAAAAGTCTTGTCAAAATTCGGCAATCATAGCAAAGGGGCCGAGATGAGCATAGCTTATAAGTCCTCAAAGGCCTTAGCTTGTTAATCTTCCCACTTGAACGACCGATCCTTTTTAATAACTTCAGCCAAGGGGGCGGCAATGGTGCTAAATCCTTTGAAAAAACGTCTATAAAAACTAGCCAACCCATGGAAGCTTCTCACTTCACCTACGGTTTTGGGAGTTGGTCAATTTTTAATAGCGTCAATCTTAGATTCATCCACTTTGACCCCTCTTGAGCTCACCACAAACTCGATAAACACAACCTCATGGATACTAAAAGAACATTTTTCTAGATTAGCATATAACTTCTCCTTTCGGAGGACATCAAAAACACATTGTAAATGCTTTACATGTTCATCTAAGAACATACTATACACCAACACATCATCAAAGTAGACAACAATAAACTTTCCAATAAATGGCCTCATCATATAATTCATTAGCCTCATGAAAGTACTTATAGCATTTGTTAGGCCAAATTGCATAACCATCCAATCATAGAGACCGAACTTGGTCTTGAAGGCGGTTTTCAATTCATCACCCGATTGTATATGGATTTGGTGATAGACACTCCTCAAATTGATCTTAGAAAACAAACACGAACCACTCAATTCATCAAGAATATCATCTAGCCTAGGAATAGGGTGACGATACTTTATCTTAATTTTATTGATGGCTTGGAAATCTACGCACATATGCCAAGTCTCGTCTTTCTTGGGAACTAGTAGCACCGGGACCACACAAGGGCTCATACTCTCCTTGATATACCCTTTGTTGAGGAGTTCCTCAACTTTGCATTGCAATTTCTTGGTATCCGTCTGGTTGCTTCTATAAGCTGGTCTATTGGGTAATTGTGACCCCAACACAAAATCTATTTGGTGCTCAATTCCCTGAAGTGGGGGCAACCTTTGTGGTAATTCCTTTGGACATATATCCTTGTAATCCTGCAAAACATGAGAAATAGGAGGAGACATGGAAATTTTAGTGGGGTTAGTATTAAAACAATAAGCGAATAGGAGCATTGGAGTGTCCTTGTCATGATCCATAAATAGTTTTTTCCTCCTAGCCATCATCACCACACTTCCTTTCCCCTTAGAAATTAGGAGCCCCTTGGCTTGCCCTACTCCCTCACTATCAGGTTCCCCTCTCTTTTTTTCACTCTCGGCTTTCTTTCCCTTTTCTCTCAACTCCTTTATTTTTTGGTACAATTCATTTACTTGGGAAGGCAATAGAGGATAAAGTGTGACCTTTCAACCATCCTTCTCAAGCATATACCGATTGGACCTTCTGTCATGTTTGGTTGACTTATCATATTGCCAAGGCCTTTCCAACAACAAGTGACAAGCTTGCTTTGGTATCACATCACAAAGTACCTCATCATGGTAGTTGGCCACCTAAAAACGTATCACACATTGCCTTGTGACCTTCAACTCACCACATTCATTCAACCATTACAACTTATAAGGGCTAGTGTGAGGTGTAGTTGGCAACTTCAAGAAATTTACCATTGCAACACTAACTATATTTGCACAACTACTACTATCTATCCCCTTAGTGTATACACTTATTTTAACTGGACATTTAGTATGGAATATATTCTCAGCTGGCTAGGATCATCTACCACCTAACTATTCATGGCATGCCTTACTATAAAATTTGGAACCATGCATTCCTCTTCTTGTGGATAGGCATCCTCACAATCATCATCATCATCATGTGGTTCCCTATCAGCCAACTCTCCATCTTGAGGCTCAGCCTTACTCTCATCACCCTCAATACCCATCTCTTCCCTAAGGAAATATGATCTACCTTCCCTTAGAAATACATTGCGTCGGTTAGGGCATTTATTGTCTTTATGCCCCCAACCTTGACACTTGAAGCATTGGAACCCCTTAGGATTAGGATACTTGTGAGCCTCTTGCCTTGGTGGATATTTTTGTATTGTATTAGCCTCGGGTTGCCTTGTAGTGGCGGGTTGGTCTTTGTTTTTGTCCCAACCCGTAGTGGAGGAAGCAACCTCCCTACCCCTTGGCCAACCCGAGGGTGCTTAACCCTTGACTTTGTAACTTGTTCTTTTCTTAAGTTCTCTTTCAATTCAACGGCTGCTTGAAAGATGCCTTCAATAGTATCGAACTTATAGAGGGTCAAGTGAGTAACAATCTCCTTGTTCAGTCCACACTTAAACCGAATAATGTCATGGCCTATTTGTTCTTCCTGATGGTCAAGCTTCAACATGAGTTATTGAAACTCATCATAGTATTCCATAACACTTCGATTCCCTTTCTGTAAGTTGTACAACCTGACAAGCAATTCATGACCATAACTTTTAGGAAGGTACCATTGCCTCATTATATACCTTAACCGAAACCATGGTGGTGGTTGCCAATCTATCAACTCATTGTTAAACCGCTTGATATATTTCCACCATGTGTTAGCATAGCCTTCAAAGTGGGCTATGGCATAGCAGCTCTTCTTCTCCTCTGAAATGTCATTCATTTGGAATACCTTGTCACATGCCGATTCCTAAGTGAGATACACCTCAGGGTAAATTTCACCCTTAAAGATAGGTAGGCTTAATTTGATTGTAATGATGCCTACATCTTTCTCTAGGTGTTAGTTTCCCCTTTCTCCATACCCTCGGTATCTCCTTTGATCCATACGAACCCATCTCATCTCTTCTTTGCTCATGTAGGCATCGTCAAAGGTTCCATACCCTTCATAATCCTCTCTACCATATTTCTCAATATGGATGGGACAATTTTGGATATTTAGAACATAATTTGGAGGAATTGGATTTCGTAGAGGTGGTGGTCTTTGGTTTAGTGGAGCTTGGAAGGAAGGGTTTGGATTTTGTGGAGGCATTTAACATAAAATTCCCTTTTGCGGAACTTAAGAAGTTTGGGAATGGGTTGGTCTATTAGAGTCTCTCTTTAGGGGGTTATGAGCAGTTTGGCTTGCGAAATTAGTGGAGCTAGTGAAGGATTTGAAATTATGGCCATGTTTCGGGAGTAACGATGGAGGAAGAATTTCTATCATGTCCACTTGATGAAACATGTCGGGGAGTAGATGGGTGAGAGTTCCTTTAAGTATCCACTTGTTCTAACCTTTCACTAATAGTGGTCACTTCTAATGGCTCCCATTTCTATACTCAACCTTTTAAGAGCTCGGGCCATAGCCTCAAGAGAGACCCTCATATTCTCCATTTCATTAGAATCCACGATTTGAGACATGGTTGCCTTCATTGTCAAGGTATCACCTATACAAGTAACAAATAAGTTAGTTTAAAAACCTTCTCCTCACTCACACTCTCTTGGTTCAATCACACTCAAGCTCCACAAGTGTTGTAGATTGGCTAGTAACTTATGAATCCTTAAGGTATAAGTATGCTCTTGTCCGGAATAGATTCTTGTTTGAAACTCAAAGAATTCTCATCAGATTAGAGACAAGAGTTGCAGCGTATTCAAACGACAAAAGAACAAAAAAAAAGTTGTCACGAACACAATGCTTCAAAGGACTAATTGACAAGCTAGTAAAAATGTACTAGTTTGTTAATTAGTTCTCAAGTAAATTAGAGGAAACTAGGAGTAAATAATTAGAAACTAGAACATCCAAATTTGAGCTTAATTATCACGTGAACAGTAACTGGGGTGAAGTGGTAGCATGTCATTGGATGCGGGTCAACATATGTTGTTCATCAACTTGAAGTCTTAGTCCCTTTATATCATTTGTAATGGATGACTTGTTATTGGGAGGGAAACATATTGTAACTTTTTCAAACTCAAAAAGGTGATGTTTGACCTTACTAGTTCCACAAGACAATGTTCCTTGTTTTAAGGAAAAGTGGTTGTCAAGTCTAGAAAGGTGATATTGGCAAGTCTTCTCACAAACAACTTTTCAATTTTGTATTACTACCTTTTTGGATATATTTCTCTTTAAGACATAGGATGAAGAGAACTTTTAAGATGAAAATAGCATCAACACCTTTAAGAACAAAACAACAATACACCACAATGGCACTCCAACATCCGACACAAGTCAAACTCACGGCTACTTCAAGTTTTCACAACAACAAGTCTCTTCTTATTAAGCTCAACTTTAGATTTATACACTTTTTGTGTTGATGAGAAAGATACCAACATAGGAAACAAACTAAACAAGTAAAATCTTTTGTAGATCTACAACTAATTTTTGACCAAAATATTCAAGAACACACTTTTTGGTAAGAGCTTCCCAAGATTGGTTTTGTAAGAACAAAACCAAGCCTTGATCTTTGATACCAAATGATACAAGACTATATGTGTATCAAGAGATTCCAACCAACACAAGAGCAACAAGATGAACAACAAATTGCTAGTAAATCGAATAGGCCTCACATGGCTTCACTAGACTTTGAGTTTGTGTTTTTGAACAAGAAAATGAGATGAATAACAAGGCAATAATGCTAGTGAATCGAAAGAGCCCCACACGACTTCACTAGACTTTTAGATTTAACAACACAAGGATAACAATATTACAAGGATAACAATATTACAAGAGATAGAAACTTAACACACAATATTTAATGATCTAAGAACCCTAATAAGAGAAAGAACCCTAAGATTAATGAATATCAGTACCAAGTTCTTACTTGGACCAAGAGGAATTCAAAGAACTCCAAGACCCTAGTTCCTTGCCGAAAGACAACACTAGTATCACTCTACTAGTGAGTTTTCGAAATTAGGGGCTTCTCCAATGGAAGAGAGAAGTTACAAAATATTACAAGTGTTTTGTTGTCTTCCAAAATGTGAATGAACTAACTAAAACACTAGCCCTAACAAATAGCTTATATAGTCAATTACAAAGAAGGGAAAAAAGACTAAAATACCCTTGGCATTAAGTGGGTGGTTTGGAGTATTTTTTTGGGCCTATTCATACTTTAATAAGTATAGGCCCTTAGATGGGCTCACAAGGGCCTCACACACAGCCAAGGATATGAACAAGGCTTGGAGTTGTTGCAACTGCGCTTGGCTTCGTGTAAAAGGTCTCGAGCTAGGAATTCTCGTATCACTTTGGGTGACAATCTAACCCACATTGGTCAAAATTTTAAGTTTATTATAAGAAAACATTGATCATACACACATCATTCTTTTTTTTTTTCATTCAAGGAAAATCATCCACGGGGTATCATCATACCCCGACTTGCAAGTCATCTGTATCACATAGATTCTCAACACTTCTAATGCAAATCATTTATAAAGTAGCACAACATTAGCTAGACATAATTTTCATGATAAAAAGGGCTTTTAAAACTCATGCTTTGTATAGTTTAACATTAGTATCATATGGAGTACATAACATCATCATGGGGATTAAAAGATTCATAAATCATATTCATAATACCTTTCAAAATCCAAAGCACATATCCCCAAATTCAATAATCAAGTTTTATAAGAAAACAACCCCATGATCTTTCAATATTCTTTTCAAAACCGTATCACAATGCATGTTTTTGTGTTAGAAATGAAACCCACTTATTATCTTATACGTACTTAAGTAATCATAAAAGACTTGTTTAATTCGTATCAAAACCATGCCCATGTTATTAGGACAACCCCACGTACCTTAGTTTGCTTAGTAGAGAGAGTGAAACACAAATCTTGATTAAGTTCTTGGAATTCTTGACCTTAAGGATAAACTCTTGATCTTTCGGTAAAGGATTAGGGTTTTGATTTTAGAGGATATGAGTAGTTTCTCATGTATTTTGCCTTAAACACATTTTAATTTCGTGTTATGATTGAGTTAAGATGAAGGAAATAGACTAAAATACCTTTCCTGACCCAAAATTTTAAAGAAAATGGGAATTGGGCACTCGATGCATTACCCAACGTGATGCGTTGATATCGCGTTGGGCAATTATTTCATCGACGTGATCGTTGATGCAGAGCGATGACTTTGCATTGGTTTACTATTTCACCAATGAGATCATCGACGTGGTGCGATGACTTTGCATCGGGTCACTGTTTCCAACATCCAAACACATTCCATCCCTTGTCCGAAAAATCCAAAACTTCTCCGAGACACCCTCCTTCAATCCTTGAACATGAATCAACTTTACAAGCTAAGACTCGAGGTCGAAAAGATCATTTTGGGGAGCATCAAAGTTTAGGAGCTAAAGTTGAATCTAAGTCATTCTTAACACTTAGAATGATTTTAGATTGCTAACTTCTTACACATGCTACTAGGTGTGGTGCAACACTAAAAATTTTTGTGAGGTGTTACAGTATCCCCTCCTTGGGATCATTCATCCCCGAATGATGGCGTGGGACACAGGTAAGCATGATTAATCTTACTAAATATAAGATAAAAAGAATCAAGGATTGTACCTTACATATTGTCATTCACTGGATCAGAGAGATTTGGGTACCTTGTACGCATATCATCCTCCGACTCCCAAGTAGCTTCCTGAGCCTTCTAATTCTTCCACAACACCTTAAATGAAGTTATTTACTTGCTTCTCAACTTCTGGACTTAGAGATCCAAGATGACAACAGGTTCTTCATCGTAAGACAAAGAATCTTTCACATTGATTTTCTCTATAGGTAACACTAAGAAATGGCCCCTAATACACTTTTTAACATAGACACATGGAATACGGGATGTATAGAGGCCAAACTCGTGGAAATTCTAATTCATAAGCAACCCCACTGATCCTTCTTATAATCTAGTATGGTACTATATGACGAGGACTAAGCTTCTTTTTTTTTTCCAAAATGCATGACTCTCTTCATAGGGGAGACTTTGAGAAACACCCTATCACTAACCTCAAATTCTAAATCTTTTCTCCTAACATCAACATAGGACTTCTGGCAGCTCTGAGGTGTCTGAATTCATTCTCTAATGGTATTTACCTTCTCCATTGCCTGATGAATAAGATCAGGCCTAAACAATTAGGCTTTACCTACTTCATACCACCCAATCAGTGATCTATATCTCCTCCCATAGAGTGCTTCAAAAGGAGCCATCTTAATGCTGACATGGTAGCTATTATTATAAGTGAATTCTATCAATGGAAAATAATCTACCAGATGTGTGAGCAGATGCTAACATATTTAAGGCTTTTAACTGAGAATAATTGCAAAGTCTTAAGCAACTTTTGTCATTTTTTATTGTCTTGTCTTTGATATTGCAGTAAAAGTCAAGATGCAAAGAAAATCTAAGACAATAAGAGCAAAAAAAGTGAATTTGGAACAAGTGGCCAAGAAAGTTTAGTTGACGACTTGTCTGATAAGTCATCAACTTTGTGATAAGTTATAAGAATCATCGTCAGCTATAAACACTGTAAGGTAGTGGGAGCAGAAGTGTGATGACATTCCCTGATAAGCCGTCAGGAATGCCGTCATCCCAAGGTAGAAATCATGAAAGTGGAAGAGGACGCGATGATAATTTTGATAAGTCATCAGACTCCTCAGAAGCCATCAGAGTGTCATCATCAGCCTAAGGCAGAAATCATCAAAGTTAGAGAAGAAGATGACGATATTTCTGATAAGTCGTCAGACTCCTAATGAGGCATCACACTTCATCGTCAACTGTGTGAGAAAAGATTTATAATCTGTGATTTCTTTCCATAATTAGGATGAAGTATTTAAGGCATAATTTAGGGTTTTTCTGAGGATCTTGAACTTTACATTTTCATCAAGTTTTCTCTTTAATTTCTCTGCAACATTATAGTTTACTTTTGGAGAAATTATTATTAATTTTTTTGGGATTTTTTACTGTGATTTAGAAGGAGAAACACTTGTTAATATTCATCATTCTGTATGTTATCATCTATCGAACTATGAATAAAATTGGCGTTGTTGCTTTTTCCGTTATGAGTAGCTAATTCCTTTAACCCGAGTTGTGGGACCTATGGGTTTGGTTTTATAAAATAACTAGGTGTTCAAGATTCTAAAGGTAATAAGAACTCCTTGGTAATTCTTCTACTTTACATATTATCTATTGGTTGCAAATGATAGGTCAAGCCTACTATTGATTTGCTTGAAGTAAGAAATTAACCCTAGTAGGAAGTAAATTACCAACAGGGACTTAGAAGCTTCAAACTTTCATTTAATAATTAACACTGTAACAAGGTTAATTAACTTGAGACAACATCCTGTTACGAAATATAAATTCCCTAATTTTGAAAGAATTAGGTAATTAAATGTCTAAATAGGTTGAGAAATATTTAGACATCACTTAGACAAGGATAATCTACTATTCCTACTTACCACAAGAATCTTGGACTATACTAGTATATGGCAAATGCCAACAACCATAGTGAACACAACTCTGGTTCTCCATATAATATTGTTTACAAACACTGAAACTGAAGTCAGACATAATAATTGATAATTTCCAAAACCCCCCATTTACAGGAACTTGTTAACTATCAGTTGATTGACTCATGAACAACTTAAATCGACACCATATTCCCTATGGGATTTTACCCCAACCTAGTTGGGTTATATATTTTGACAACGACCACTTACTTTCTCATAAGAGAGGTGTAGTTTGAGCATTATAAAAAATGGCACCGTTGTCGGGGAATACAGTTGTAAATTGAAGTTTGTGTTCGCTAATTGACTGTTAGTCAAGTTTCCTAGTTTTACATTTATTTTTTGTTTTTGTTTGTTGCAGGACTTTTTTTGGTACATGCCAAGAACCAGAAGTTCCGGTGAACCATTATTACTATTTAATCTAGAACCATAACTAATCGGCAGAATGGCAGACCAACAGGAGGCTGACAGGTTAACAGCCTTAGCTAGAGTTCAGGTGAATGTGCAGAATAACAGTCAACAAGTACGACATCCAAATCTTGAAGATGAGGACTTGGGAGATGAGAAGTTGCTAAACCCTGGTAACCTAAGTCGTGCAGAGCAAATAACTGCACCAGTACAGCGTAATGCTAACAGGAACCGTCCGTTCTGTGGAAGGTAAGATCACTAGCCGGTCAAGTATAACCTTAATGATGATGATGATGGAATGGATGGAGCAGGTGTAACGGGTGCAATTATTCCTCCACCGTTAGCACCTGGGGCAAAATTCAACATTACGAGTACTATAATTCAACTCCTTCATCTAAAGGGGTTGTTTGGTTGCCTTCCTAGGGATGATCCAAACTTGCATCTGGTGAACTTTGTCACCATTTGTAAATATTTTGATAACCCAGGAGTGGGTTAGAATGCTATCTGTTTGAGATTGTTTCCATTGTCTCTGTATGGGGAGGCAACATTATGGCTCAATGTGCTGACACCCGATTTTATAACCAACTGGAGGCCGTTGAAAAGAGATTTTCTAGAAAGGTTCTTTCCACCTTCCAGGATGGTACAGTTGAGGGATGAGATAGTAACTTTATACAGCTCCCAACTGAAGCCTTGTATGAAACCTGAGAGAGATTAAAAAGGAAACTGATGTAGTATCCGAACCACCATATGACAGACATACACTTGATGGATACTTTGTACAGGGCTCTTAACTCTATGACAAAACCAATTGTAGATAATTCTACTGGCGGTTAATTTGTTGATCTTACATACCCAGAGGCTTCATAAATGCTAGAGAGAATGACCAAACAAAGTCGGGCATGGCAAACTAGAGACTCTGTGGTAGCAAGCCCCACTGTTTCTATTGGTATGACTGCGGATTAACGTAGAAGAGACAAGGAGCATAATCAAGACATGGCTCACCTAAAAACGCAAATGGACTTACTAACCAAGCATTTACTATTAGGTAAAACTGAGAAAGTGAAGGCTGTGGGATTGTAGGGCAAAGTGGAGTCCAACTCAGAAGAAGAGGTGAATTAGGTAAATAATCAAGGGGTTTCCGAGGCAGTAGCTAAGGAAATCAAGGTCAGACTTATTATGACAAGGCTGGATATAAGAACCAGGAGTAAGGAAATTAAAGGAGCAATAATGATGGGAGCAGGTTATATGTCACTCCTGGAAATTTTGAGGCTGCTACAACAAGTTCTGAAAAGATGTCCATGGAGGACATGATGGCTAAATTTTTAAAGGGAGTAGAGGCTACCAACTCAGGGGTACCTACCATAAAGACTGATCTATCCTCTATGAGTCAGTTAGTAAACTCGCACCCCATTTCAATCAAACAACTGGAATAGTAAATGAGCCAACTCTCCGTAGTGCTGAACCAGAGGAAGAGTGGAATGTTACCTAGTGATATGATTTAGAATCCATGAAATGATGGCTCATGTCTGGCGATTACCACTAGAAGTGGTAAGATATTACCTAGCCCTTCTATGGGTAAAGATGGAGTTGAAGATGTGATTGAAGTAGATGGTGAGCTTGAAAAAGATAATCCAGTAAAGTCTAAGAAGTTGGATGGCATTGATATCCCTTCTAATCATCAGCAGGTTGATGAGTTGGAAAAAGGGAAAGAGAAAGAAAAAGAAGTAGTGGTGAAAACTCTCCCAAGACCACCACCTCCTTTTCCTCAAAGATTGAAGAAGGAGGTTGATGACACAAAATTTAGTAAATTCATGGCAATTTTGAAGCAGTTAACAATAAATGTGCCTTTGGTGAAGGTACTCGAGCAAATTCCAGGGTATGCTAAATTCATGAAGGACCTTATGACGAATAAAAGAGCAGTGAGCTACGAGCCGGAGCATAATCTCCATCATTATAGCGCTACTTATACGAGGTCCTTGGTGTAGAAAAAGGCAGACCCAGGAGAATTCACTATTCCTTGTATGATTGGGTCTTTGGAATTCGATAAGGCCTTATGACTGGGTGGAGAGTTTGCATGGACTACCGCAAACTAAACTCATGAACTTTGAAAGACCACTTCCTGATGCCATTTATGGACCAAATACTTAATGGATTGATCGAAGGGGGTGGTATTGCTTCTTGGATGGTTATTCTGTATATAGCCCGATCTGTATGGCTCTTAAAAATTAGGAGAAGATGATATTCACATATCCATATGGCACCTTTGTATTTAAGAGGATGCCGTTTGGGTTATGCAATGCACTCGCTACTTTCCAATGGTGCATAATATCATTTTCTCAGATATGGTGGATGAACCTTAGAGGTGTTCATGGATGATTTTTCTGTGGTGGGAGATTCATTTAAGATGTGTTTGGGAAGCCTGAGTATGGCCTTGCAACTATATGTTGAATTTAATTTGGTTCTTAATTGGGAGAAATACCACTTTATGATAAAGGAGGGCATCGTTCTCGGGCAAAAAATTTCAGCAAAAGGGATAGAGGTTGATCGAGCCAAGGTTGAAGTTATTGAGAAACTACCACCTCCCATTTTAGTGAAGGGAGTGCATAGTTTTATTGGACATGCTGGATTTTAATAGAGGTTTATATGAGACTTCTCGAAGGTTGAAAATCCACTTTACAAACTTTTCGAGAAAGAGGTAAAGTTCTCCTTCGATGATGATTGCTTGAAGGCATTTGAATGCCTTAAGAAGAAGCTGGTCGAGGCCCCTATCATTGTTGCACCGGATTGGTCAAAATTGTTTAAGATCATATGTGATGCAAGTGGTGTTGCCCTTGGAGCTTTATTGGGAAAAAAGAAGGACAAACTATTTCATCCAATATATTATGCCAGCAAAGCACTGAATGGAGTGCAAAAGAACTACACCATCACTGAACAGGAACTCCTGGCTGTAGTGTATACTTTTGAGAAATTCAGAGCTTACCTTCTTGGGACCAAGATAGTGGTCTACACTGACCACGCAACCTTGAGGTATTTGATGGCTAAGAAGGATGTAAAACCAAGGCTGATTAGATGGGTATTGCTACTACAAGAATTTGACTTTGAAGTGAAAGATAGGAAGGGTTGTAAAAATCAAGTTGCGGATTATCTGTCTAGAATGGAAGGCGAACAGGTAGTTAGTGATGAGATGGAGATAAATGATGCATTTCCTAATGAGGAGAACTTGGCTGCTTCTATGGAGAAAATGCCTTGGTACGCTGATTTTGCAAATTATGTTGTAAGTGAAGTCATTCCAAAATTTTTTTCCTTCCATCAAAGAAAGAAATCCCTTATGATGTAACACACCACTTCTGGGATGAGCCAAATCTTTTTTGGTGATTTGCTTAAAATATTATAATGAAATATATGCCAGAAGTGGATGTATTATATATATTGGAAGCATGTCATGCTTCCCCAGTTGGAGGTCACCATGCAGGTGACCAAACGACTAGAAAGGTATTGCAGAGTGGATACTATTAGCCAACATTGTTCAAGGATGCTCACAAGTTTGTTCTGAAGTGCGACCAATGTCAGAGGCAGGGGTCAATCTCCAAAATACATGAGATATCTTTGACTAAGATTCTTGAAGTGGAATTGTTTGACGTGTGGGGCATTGATTTCATGGGTCCTTTTGTAAGATCGTAGGGGATAAGCTATATTCTAGTTGCTGTTGATTATGTCTCAAAATAGGTCAAAACTGTTGCCTTGTCTGATAATGAAGGAAAGAGGGTTGTTTCTTTTCTAAAAAAGAACATCTTCTCTCGCTTTAGAGTACCACGTACTATTATAAGCGATGGAGGATCTCATTTTTGCAAAAAAGTGTTAAAAATTGCCTTAGAAAAATATGGGGTGAAACAGCATAGAGTAGCCACTCCATACCACCCACAAACTAGTCGACAAGTGAAGGTGTCAAATCTAGCGATTAAAGCCATCCTAGCCAAAACAGTAAACACTAGTCGGCAAGACTGGTCTCAAAATCTCGATGATGCCTTGTGGGCAAATTAGACTATTTTCAAGACACCTATTGGCATGTCACAATTCCAGTTAGTCTATGGCAAAGCATTCCACATACCAATAGAGATAGAGCATAAGGCCTTATGCGTACTCAAAAGGTCAAATTTGAATTAGAAGGAGGCAGCAGAGCTAAGATTGGGGCAACTGAATGAGATGGATGAATTTCATCTAGGGGCATATGAAAGAACAGACCTATACAAAGAAAAGATAAAGAAGTATCATGATTGGAGGATCGAGAAATGAGATTTCCAAAAAGGTGACTTAGTGTTTCTGTTCAATTCCAGACTCAAACTGTTCCCAGGTAAGCTTAAATCCAAGTGGTCAGGCCTGTTTAGAGTTAGTCAATTCTACTCATCTGGAGTAGTAGAACTTGAAAATGAAGATGGCAATATCTTCAAGGTTAATGGGCAACGAGTCAAACTTTATATCGGTCTAAAAGACTCGATGAAAACTATTGCTACTATCTATCTCGATGAAGTTTGAAGTAATCGAAATACCTAAGTCATGCCACAATGTTAAATCAAGTGCTACATGGGAGGCAACCCATGATCCCCGTGCATGGTCTACTCCATGTATACCCTAACCCTTAGTTTAGTTTTTCTTTGATTTTAAGTTGAGGGTTTAGGGTGAGTTGTTGTTGTAATATTTTGTAGTTGACTAGGAGAAATACAAGTACCTGAGGTAGTTAACATGGTTTTGTTATTTTGTGAACACCTCTCAAATAGTTTGACTGTTTAACTTTGTGATTTGTATCTAATTGTGACCACTGTGTATCTTGTTATGGTATCAGTTCTAGTGACTTGATAATCATTGATAAATACTTGCATGAACTGGATAAGTAGTAACTTGTGATATACTTGTGTGCTATGTACGTGTGAGATCTTACTTAGTTCCCTTTGTATGTTGAATCTAGAACTTGCCTGGTTAGTCTTACCTATGTTGAAGGATAGGGGTTAGGAAAGGATCATAGGCCATTTTGATATTAGCTCACTTTTAGCCTAAATGACCTTCCCTGTATGCATAATATCCCTTGATCCCTATTTTGAGCTTGAATAGACTATTTCGTTTTATGATACCTATCACCGTCCCATTTATATTATAATGAACTTGTTTTGGCCCTGGTCCTCTTTGTACACTGTGCACCTTGACTTAGGCAAATGGCCTAAGTCGAGGGTGGCTATCATAGGGGTGCGTAATGTAAAATAAGTATAGAGAAAGGTATATAAAAGAAAAGAATAAAAAATCTGGGTGTGGTGGAAAAGAACAAAAAAGGAAAAGTTGTAAAAAAAAAGAAAAGAAGTGATTGTAGAAAAGACCACACCCATCCTGAAAATGTGTGATCAAGAAAAGAGAAGAATAGAAAAAGGTTAATAGGTGAGACCCCAGAAGCTAGTGTAGTGTCAAGGCGGCTTAGTCACTTTAAATATCATCGAGTTTCATACTAGCCCCTTGCCTACATTACAAGCCAAAGAGAAGACCTATAGTGATTCTAGCTGACCTGCCTGAAAACCTTGGTAATGAAAATAAGGGCAAGCCTATGGTATTTGGCATACACTGATTGGAACTTCATTATGAGAGTGAGCTTTTTTTGATTGCCCCCATGGTTACATATGTGATGTCTAATATAAGTGAAGTGGGACTTCTTTGTAATGAGGTCACACAGGTTACGTAGCTAGTTGCTAACTTATTTGGATAGTGTAATCTTGGTGCATGCATGGTTGTTGTTGCTGAATTGATGCCATATCTTGATTCCTGTGTATCACATTGTTGTTCTTCAATAATATGCACAGTTATTTTTTAAATTAATTGACCTTGGAGATGGTGAAGATGTTTTGAGATAATATGGATGGTTGACTGCCGAATGTACTTTGTATCCTCTTGGTCATGTTTTAGTTGCTTGAGGACAAACAATTGTTTTAAGTTGAGGGTGTTGATGTGTGAGCAGATGCTAACACATTTGAGATGTTTAACTGAGAATAATTGCAAAGTCTTGAGCAACTTCTGTCATTTTTGATTGTTTTCTCTTAGATATTGCAGTAAAAGTCAAGATGCAAAGAAAACCTAAGACAATAAGAGCAAAAAAGGTGAATTTGGAGCAAGTGGCCAAGGAAGTATAGTTGACGACTAGTCTAATTAGTCATCAACTCTGTGATAAGTTATAAGAATCATCGTCGGGTGTAGACAGTGTGAGGTAGTGGGAGCAGAAGTGTGACGACATTCCCTGATAAGCCGCTAGGAATGCCATCATCCTAAGGCAAAAATCATGAAAGTGGAAGAGGACCTAACAACAATTCTGATAAGTCGTCAGACTCCTCATAAGCCGTCAGAGTGTCATCGTCAGCCTAAGGCAAAAATCATAAAAATTGGAGAAAAAGCTGGCGACATTTCTGATAAGTCGTCAGACTCTTGATGAGGCATCACACTTCATCGTCACCTATGTTAGAAAAGATCTGTAATCTGTGATTTTTTTTCATAATTAGGCTGAAGTATTTAAGGCATAATTTAGGGTTTTTCTGAGGATCTTGAACTTCACTTTTTCATCAAGTTTTCTCTCTATTTTTCTCTGCAACATTACAGTTTACTTTTAGAGAAATTATTATTACTTTTTTTTTGGGATTTTATACAGTGATTTAGAAGGAGAAACACTTGTTGATATTCATCATTCTGTAATTTATCATCTATCTAACTATGAATACAATTGGCGTTGTTGCTTTCTACGTTATGAGTAGCTAATTCCTTTAACCCGAGTTGTGGGACCTATGGGTTTGGTTTTGTAAAATAACTAGGTGTTCAAGATTCAAAAGGTAATAGGAACTTCTTGGTAATTCTTCTGCTTTACATATTGTCTATTGGTTGCAAATGATAGGTCATACCTACTAGTAATTTGCTTGAAGTAAGAAATCAACCCTAGTAGGAAGTGAATTACCAACAGGAACTTGGAAGCTTCAAACTTTCATTTAATAATTAACGCTTTAACAAGGTTAATTAACTTGAGACAACATCCTATTACAAAATATAAATTCCCTAAGTTCAAAAGAATTAGGTAATTAAATGTCTAAATAGGTTGAGAAACATTTAGACATCACTTCGACAAGGATGATCTGCTGTTCCTACTTACCACAAGAATCTTGGACTATACTAGTATAAGTCAAATACTAACACCCATACTGAACACAACTTTGGTTCTCCATATAATATTGTTTACAAACACTGAAACTGAAGTCAGACATAATTATTGATAATTTCCAAAAAACCCCATTTACAGGAACTTGCTAACTATCTGTTGACTGACTCATGAATAACTTAAATCGACACCATATTCCCTGTAGGATTCGACCTTAACCTAGTTAGGTTATATATTTTGACAACGATCGCTTACTTTCTTGTAAGAGAGGTTTAGTTTGAGCGTTATCACTGCCCAACTACCTTTGAAGTCAATTACACAGGCCGTCAATATTTCCTCAAGGGTCTGAATGGTGCATTCAACTTACACATCAGTCTGAGGGTGGAAACCAGTACTCAGGTTCACTTGGGTACCTAAAACCATATGAAAAAATTACCAAAATATTGATGAGAGTTGCGTACCTCGATCGGATATAATGGATATTGGTGCCCCATGCAAACGAACTATTTTATTGATGTACAGCTTGGCATAGTCATCTCCCGAATAGTTAGTCCTCATAGGAAGAAAGTGAGATGACTTGGTCATCCGGTCCATAATCACCCTAATGGAGTCATAC
Organism: Capsicum annuum; assembly: GCF_002878395.1. Taxonomy (NCBI): domain Eukaryota; kingdom Viridiplantae; phylum Streptophyta; class Magnoliopsida; order Solanales; family Solanaceae; genus Capsicum; species Capsicum annuum. The sequence continues at coordinate 782,880 of NW_025829669.1, read as the reverse complement.
TGGTTTCAGGACTTTGGAAGCCCCGTGATAAAGTCCATATTAATCCTCTCCCACTTCCACATATGTAAGGCTATGTCCTAAGAAGTACCACCTAGTTATAATGCTCTACTTTGACTTGCTGACAATTCAAACACTTGGAAACAAAATCAGCAACATCATGTTTCATATCATTCCACCAATATATCTCCTTAAGATTAGGATACATTTTAGTAGAGCCTGGGTGGACAACATACCTCGAAGTGTGAGCTTCATCGAGGATCCTCTCTCGCAAACCATCTATATTCGGTACACAACCTTCCTTTATACCTCAAAATACCATCACCACCAGTTTCGAACGCCATCACCTTCTGTTGACCCATATCATTTTTAATTTGCATCAAGATAGGATCTTCGGCCTACTTCTCCTTAGCTTCAGCAGTTAGGGAATAACTATCTCATGCATAATTACTCCTCCATCTTTAAAATCTAGAAGTTTCACCTCTAGATTTGCAAGCTGGTGAATATCTTTTACCATCTCTCTTTTACCTTACCGTGCTGCATAAGTACACACTCGAGTCCCACCCAAGACGTTTCACAGTACATAACAAAACCCTTTATACCATCAGGAAGTGTCAAAATAGGTGCAGTAGTCAACCTGTTTTTTAATTTCTGAAACCTATTTCGCAGGAGTCAGACCCACAAATTTTGCCTTTTTCTATGTCAAACTGGTAAGTGGAGCAACTATGGAAGAGAAATTGTCTACAAACCGCTTGTAATACTGCCAAACCTAAGAAACTTTGGATATCATTTGGAGTTATGGGTCTAGGCCATCTTCTCACTGCCTCAATCTTTTGGGGGTCAATTTTAATCCCCTCACTAGACATGATATGCCCCAGGATGGCAATAGCATTGAGATAGAACTAGCACTTGGAAAATTTTGCATACGATTTATGGTCTTTGAGTGTCTGAAGGATTATTCGGAGGTGACTGGAATGATCTTCCTCATTCTTAGAGTAAACCAAAATGTCGTCAATAAAGACTATAACAAACAAGTCTAGAAACTGATGGAATACCCTGTTCGTAAGATCCATGAAAGCAACAGGCGCATTGGTCAGTCCTAAGGACATAACTAAGAACTCATAGTGGCCATATCGGGTTGGAAAAACTATTTTGGAAATGTCATCGTTCCTAAACTTCAACTGATGATACCCCGAGCGAAGGTCTATTTTAGATAAATATTTTCCACCTTGAAGTTGATAAAAAAAATAATTAATTCTGGGATAAGGATATTTATTTTTAATAGTAACCATATTTAGTTGACGGTAGTCAATACACATACGGAGGGAACCATACGCACAAAGAGTACAGGTGGACCCCATAGAGAAGCACAAGGACGGATAAAGCCCTTGTCAAGAAGATCTGGTAATTGCTCTTTCAACTCTTTTAACTCTGTAGGAACTATTCTGTATGGAAAAATAGAAATAGGTCAGGTGTCCGGCAATAGGTCAATACCAAAATCTATCTTCCTATCAGGTGGTATCCCTGGGAGATCAACGGGAAAGACTTCTAGAAATTCACTGACTACGGGGATAGACTAGAGAGAAGGACTTTCAGTATTAGAATCTTTTACCTAAATCAAATGATTAAAACAACCCTTGGATATGAGTTTGCAGGCTTTAAGATAAGATATGAATTTCCCTTTGGGTTCTAAGGAGTACCCCTCCCACTCTATCACTAGCTCATTTGGAAAGGAGAAAGTAACTTTTCGAGTTCTACAGTCTACTATGGCTTAACACAAATGAAGCCAATCCATTCATAGAATGGCATTAAAGTCAATCATATCAATCTTTACTAGATCTACCACAGTATCGTGATCACAGATAGACACAATGCAATTTCTGTACAACTTTTTTGCAACAACAGAGTCCCTAATAGGGGTAGAAATAGAAAATGGTTTCAAAATATTTTTGGGCCCAAAACAAAAACTGAATGCCACATATAGGGTCACATAAGACAAACTAAATCCTAGGTCAAGTATCATATAAATATTACGGGAAAATATTTTCAACATACCCATGATCACGTCTGGTGAAGCCTCTGCATCCTAGCGATTGGACAAAGCAAACAACTAGTTGCGACCGCTTTCGGTAGCTGAAGTAGAACCCTTAGGAGGAGGAGCTGTGGAGGCGACTTGGGACTTAAACCCCCTACATTACCTCTGACTAAAGTGAAATCTCTCTAAATGTGGACCACTTGGCCGCAGGAGTAACAATTCCTCCTCTCAAAGTAACACTTCCCCGAGTAGTTCTTTCTATAGATACTACAATAATGAAATGATTTGGCGGGCTATGTTACGCTTCCCTGGGAATAGGTGTCAGATAACGCTCAAGTTACATGTCAATTTAGTGCAAGGCGGTTATCGTTAATATATTTACCCAACTTTGGAGTCGGGGTCGAATCCACAGGGAACAATGTGAGTGGCGATTAAACTTGTTTGAAACTAAAGCTACAAGTTAGATTCAAACAACTGGCACAAAAAGACAAAATGGGGGTCTTTAATGATTGAACAAAAGTTATTAACACTTCAATTTTCCTTAGAACTCAAATCTTAAACTGCAATATTTCAAATCAACGATATAGAGAAACTAGGGTTGTGATCACTATGATTATAATCCTCCATTGAATAGTAGTTGTAATATTGGATTCTCATGACTTATGGGAAACACCAAATTATCAGTTTCGATAGTTCATTTAAGTGTTTCTAAACCTACCTAGATATTGACCTCCCTAATTCTCTCGAACTTAGGAAAGTGTTCTATCCATACTGATTTTATCTCTAGTTGATCAATCTTGTTACAACATTAATCATTAGAAGAGAACTTAACCTTCCCAAATCCTTGTTGATAATTCACTACCTTTAGTTTATTTCTCAGTTCAAGCAATCAACATAAGGTGGGATCTATTGTTTGCAACCAATAAATAACAATCATAACAAAGGAATTATTAAGATGCCTCCATAATCACTCAAACCCTAACAAACTATTAAATCCATGGAGGAATAATCATAGATCCCACTACCCTAGTTATGGGTTTTTGTTCCACATAAAAGAAAAAGCAATAAAAATAACTGAATTCATATTTCAAAGTGATTAAACTTACAAAAGATGTAGTCAGAAATTGATTCTCTTCCCAAATTCAAGAAGAATAGTCCACAACTAAATCAAAGAATTGAAAATTGAATTCTAAGTTAATAGAGCTAAAAAGAGGTGAACTGGCCTTTTGGAATGAGTTCTAGCCATTTCAAGATGTACAAGATGATGCGGCCCCTCAATGAACCCTAAAAGCTGGTATTTATATCCTTAACTTGAGAAATATCCAAAATTAAGAATTCAAAAATTTTATTTTAGGTGACGACATGTCTGATAACTTATCACAAATCTGATAAGTCATCAGAGAATATTGTCAGGTCCTCTTCATCTATCTGATGAACTGTGTGACAACTTATCATAAGTCTAATAACTTATCAGACTTGTCGTCAGACATTGCTTCCAATTTCTGCCTTCTGCTTCTAAGTGACGACATGCGTAATGGCTTATCTCTAATAGCTTATCAGGATATGTCGTCAGAAAATCTTCAATTTTCTCATTCTCTACCTATGTGTGATGACATAGTCTGATAGCTATCACAGATCTAATAGCTTATCAGACCAAGTTGTCAGAAGAAATCTTCAGAACTTAATTTCTTTCATCTATCACGAAAAATCATCCTTCTTGATGGAGCTTTCATTTATTTTCATGCATCTTTACTTTTACTGCAATATCAAAGAGAAAACAATCAAAAACGATAAAAGTTGCTTATGACTTTGTAATTATTCTCAGTTAAAAGCCTCAAATGTGTTAGTATTTGCTCATACATCAACACCCTCAACTTAAAACAATTGCTTGCCCTCAAGAAACTAAAACACCATACTATGATGCTTAACCAAGAGACACATATGATACCTATGACAGTTGATTATCAAGTTTAGCTCAAAACACATTACCTTCTCCATTTTCAATCACTTTAAACCCAACTGTGTATATCAACAAAGATCAATAATGTGACAAAAGGGAATCAGGATATGACATCAAATTAGCAATAATAACCATGAATATATACAAGTTATACTACCCAAACATGTAAGCAGCTAGCAATGCAATCAATGTGCCCTTACAACAAAGAAGTCCCTCTTCACTCATATATGAAATCAAGTATGTCAACGAGGGAATGGTCAAGGGAAACTCACTCTCAGAAAGAAGTTACAGTCAAAGTATGCCAAATACCTTAAGCCTGTCCTTATTTTCATTACCAAATCTTTTAGACAGTTAAGTTAGGATCATATAAGACTTTTCTTTAGCTTGTAATGTAGGCTTGGGGATAGTATGATACACAAGAATATTTAAGGTAACTAAGCCTCCTTGGCACTACACTATTTTTGGGGTCTTATTTATCAACCTTTACCTTATTTCTCCCCTTTTTGATTAAGTAAATTCAGGATGGGTGTGTTCATTTAGTCATTCATTTTTTTTTTCACAACTTTTCTTTTATCATTCTTTTTCTACCACACCCACCCTTGCATATATATTTTTTATTACCCTTCTTCATACTCACTTTACATCACGCACCCCTATGATAGACACCCTCAACTTAAGCTATTTGCCTAAGTCAAAGTGCACAATACCAAAGAGGACCAGGGCCAAAATAGGTTCATTGTGATACAAATGGGAAGGTGATAGGTATAATAAAAAGAATAGGCATTCAGGCTCAAAATCAGGATCAAGGGATATTATTAACACATGGAAGGTCATTTAGGCTAAAAGTGGACTAATATCAACAATGGTCTATGATCCTTTCCTAACCGCTATCCTACAACCAAGGCAAGACCAATCGGGCAAGTTATGGCTTTAACACACAATGGGAACTAGGTAGTATCTGACATACACATGGCACAAAGGTATATCACAAGCTACTACCCATTTGGTTCATGCAATTGTTAGCAGTGATTATCATGTCCCTAGTACTAATGCCATAAAAAGATTCACAATAGTCATATATAGATGCACATCACACAGTTACCAGATAGACAATTGAAGAGGTATTTATCATTCCAAGAAACATCAACAAAAATATGTCAACTATCATAGATACTTGTTTTCCCTCCAATTAACCACAACACATCATAAAACAAACAAAATATGCCTAAATATGCCGACTCTACTACGAACAAAACTCCGGGAAAAAAAGGAACGACAACAAAAACCATAAGAGGACATCAACACCCATAAGTAGTTCCACCCTCAACTTATAATCATACATTGTCCCTAATGCGTCAAACCAAAACAAGAGAGTCAGAAACATACCTATGGCACCATGGATGCAAAGATCTGACGTCAATCACATAATACGAATACAAACAACAAAATACCTTAGGTTGCCTCCCAAGAAGCGCCTAATTTAGTGTCACGGCATGACCCAACCTATGTTTTTCCTCTACCTTGAGGATATGAATTTCACCTCCAACTTAAAGTCCATATTCTTTCCTCGATCATAGGGGGGTGGTACATAAATTAAGAAGTCGAGTAATGGATTGAGCATGGTAAACCACTCGACCTTAAAGTGAGGTGCGTTTTTATGTTGCTTGTCTAATGTAAAATCAAGAATATAGGATTCTTGTTCCTCATCTTCACACTCTTCTACTATTTTAAATGATTCCACAGACAAGATATCATCTAAAAAATGTAGAAAAGTGCTTTGAATGAGGCCCAATCAATCCTACTTTAAAATTTTCACCATCTACTACACACTCACTTTTATTCACCTTCTCAATGTCAGTCTCAAAATTAAGATGACAATCGAGTGGTTGCAATTCTTGAGTTTTCTTCTCAAATTGGCTAATGTCCTCATATTCTTCTTTGTTTAGCCACTATAAACATGGTGAGAGTGATAACTCCCTTAGCTCTGTCTATAACTATTCTTGATTCTCTAAAATTTGTTTCATCAATTTATTCGCTTGAATCGTGATCGCACATATATCTTCAGTATGATCACTTTGACCACAAGCCAAGCACCAAGTTATAGTAAGTAGGATAGTATCCACATCATATTGTGAAGGTTCCGTCCATGCACTTCTAGGTAAATCTGGAAAGCAAGCCTAAAAATATGTTCCCCCACAATAATAACAAAAATCATCACAAGAATCATAATCACTCAAAAAACCATCTATCCAGGCTGACATCTCAAGAAAAGTGTGAGAAAAATAAAAATAAAATAAAAAATAAAAAAAATAAACTAAACAAATATTTACAAGTTTGAATTCAAGCAAGTAAACTAAGATTCCAAACCAACTTAATACGTCAAATTTTTCCTCGGTAACGGCACAATTTTTGATAACGCTCAACTTACATGTCAATTTAGTGCAAGGTGGTTCTCGTCAATATATTTACCCAACTTTGGAGTCGGGGTCGAATCCATGGGGAATAATGTGAGTGGTGATTAAACTAGTTTGAAACTAAAGCTACAAGTTAGATTCAAACAACTGGCACGAAAAGACAAAATGGGGGTCTTTAATGATTGAACAAAAGTTATTAATACTTCAATTCGTCTTAGAACTCAAATCTTAAACTGCAATATTTCAAATCAACGATATAGAGAAACTAGGGTTGTGATCACTATGATTAGTAATCCTCCATTGAATAATAGTTATAGTATTGGATTCTCGTGACTTATGAGAAACACCAAATTATCAGTTTTGACAGTCCATCTAAGTGTTTCTCAACCTACCTAGATGTTGACCTCCCTAATTCTCTCGAACTTAGGAAAGCATTCATACTGATTTTATCTTGAGTTAATCAATCTTATTACAACATTAGTCATTAGATGATAGCTTAACCTTCCCAAATCCTCGTTGGTAATTCGCTACCTTTAGTTTATTTCTCAGTTCAAGCAAATCAACATAAGGCGGGATCTATTGTTTACAACCAATAAATAATAATCATAACGAAGAAATTATCAAGATGTCTCGACAATCACTTAAACCTTGCTAACTATTAAATCCATGGAGGAATAATCATAGATTCCACAACCCTAGTTGTGGGTTTTAGTGCCACATGAAAGAGAAAGAAATAACAATAACTGAATTCATAATTTAAAGTGATTAAACTTATAAAAGATGTAGTCTGAAATTGATTCTCTTACCAAATTCAAGAAGAATATCCCACAACTAAATCAAAGAATTGAAAATTAAATTCTAAGTTAAGAGAAACAAAAAGAGGTGAACTGGCCTTTTGTAATGAGTTCCAACCGTTTCAAGATGTCCAAGATGATGCGGCCCCTCAATGAATGCTAAAAGTTGCTATTTATTTTCGTAGCTTAAGAAAAATCCGAAATTAAGAATTCAGAATTTTTCTTTTAGGTGACGACATGTTTGATAACTTATCACAAATATGATAAGTTATCAGACATGTCGCCAGGTCCTCTTCATCTGTCTGATGACCTATGTGATGACTTATCATAAGTATGATAACTTATCAGACTTGTCGTCAGACCTTGCTTTTAATGTCTGCCTTCTGCTTTTGGTTGACAACATGGCTGACGGCTTATCAGAGATCTGATAGCTTATTGGGATATGTCGTTAGAAAATCTTTAATTTTCTTATTCTCTGCCTATATATGACGATATGGTCTGATAGCTTATCACAGATCTGATAGCTTATCAGACCAAGTCATCAGAAGAAATCTGCAAAACTTAATTTTTTGTATATCTCACAAAAAATCAACCTTCTTGATGGAGCTTTCATGTATTTTCATGCATCTTGACTTTTACTGCAATATCAAAGAGAAAACAATAGAAACGACAAAAGTTGTTTAAGACTTTGCAATTATTCTCAGTTTAAATCCTCAAATATGTTAGCATCTGCTCACACATCAGTGTCCTGCATCCTCCAACTACTGTTAGCCTAAGGATTAAAGGGTCATTGATCACGTGGATATCTGGGAACTAAGGTGTTGGTCGAAGCTTGTGCATTACCCTAAGTCTTTTTCTTCGACCACCTGTTACCCCAATCTCCATCCTAACATTGACTATAGTGCTAATCTGTGGATCAGGCCATCTTGGCCTGCCTGTCTTTCTCCGTTGCATCAGCCAGTCTTTTTTTCTGCTCTTCAATTTACTGCATGTGCATGGACAACCTAGAGAAGTCCATATATTTATTCAGCATTGCCTCTTTGGATTCCAACACCAAGTCATTTGAAATACCGGATGCGAAATTCCTCATACGAGCCCTTATATCCCCCGCCAATTCTGGAGCATAACGGGATACCTGATTAAATTTCAGGGTGTATTCCTTAATGCTCATCTTTCTCTATTTTAAGTTCATGAATTCTTCAGCCTTTGACTCCCTCAACTCCCGATGAAAGAATTAGTCCAGGAAGGATTCCAAAAATTCACCCCATACAGAAGGCTCAACATTATTTCCCCTCAAATCTTCCCATTCGTTGTACCTCTGATTTTCCACCTCCTTCAGTTGATAGGCCTCTAGTTCAACCCCTTCAGCATCATCCATATGCATCACCCAAATTTATTTTCCATCTCTTCCACAAACTCTTAAGGATCCTCTTCCACCTTTCTACCTATGAACTTAGGCAGGTTCAGTCTTATGAACTGGCCCACCCACATGGTCTTGGATGCACCAGATGCAGACCTCACATCCTCTAATCTTCGGTCTTGGGAAGTCACCAACTGTGCAAGCTTATGCATTAATTATCTGAACTCAACATTTGATATCTCTTTGAGGAAGTTAGGTGTGGTTGGTCCTAGACCGAAGAGCCCTGGGTTGGCTAGTTTGAACAAGAGAGACTCTTAGAGCAGTAACAAATTTAGGAGTGCGAGCCCTATTTTGTGTCCTCATACTATGGGTAGCACAGATATCCCCAGCGTGGGCATTATGTTTATTGAAAAGACAGGGAGACATGTTAACTTTTTGAAATACAAGAGACCATTTATTAGAGGACATTCAAAATTTACAGTACAGACTAATTCACAAAGAAGGAAGGCATTCCTAAACTCCTCGTAGCCTTCTACTTATAAGTGTGGCACGCTAAACACCCATAAAAAGGACTCTACCCAACGTGATTTTGCTAACACCTTGGGACCATGAATCATGCTCTGATACCAAGTTTGTCACGACCCAAACTATTCCCTGGCCGTGATGGGCATCTCAAACCATAATGGCCTGAGCTCCTTTGTTTCTTTCTGGCAATCATGGACATCATTCAAACAATATAAAGAGATGCAAAAGTTTCAATATACAGGTGCATGGTTAATATATTAATTTAACTAAACAATCAATAATGAAATTTCATAAACCACTAATAGAACTTAACATGAGTCTGCGAAATCTCTAATACATCAAAACAAACATCTTACTTAAAACTGGGACAAGGCCCCAGTTGGACCAATACCATAATGAAATAACAATACTATAATAATGGCCTTCTGAAGTAATGGAGGCTCACCAACTGCACACTTCTATTTGATAAATCTACAGCTTAGCGGGACCCCTAGACTGAGCCTCTAACCTTGAAATATAGAGGGTCAATATAGATGTATTGGTATGCAGAGTAATCCCAAAACAAAATATAACTTTTATACAACATAGGTATGATCTTTTATAAAATATATTATCGCAAAATCATTTATAAATACATAGGCATAGTACGATGTGTTTCCACAATACTTCAGCACTATTGAACTAGATGGTGCAGCCTATAGGTTCACATTTTCACTGACTACTAGATCTCGATTTGCCGTCAAGATTGGAGTACTAGTGAGGGAAGGACACATAAAATCACAGAGTAGGGTATCACAAGTCCCTATCAAGTCAATATGTTGTGGATGGGCTCAAGATCATAGAGCAGGTCTCTTAACCATAGGTCTCGAATTGGGATGACATAATACTGGGTACAAAAGATCACATAGCAGGGTACCAATGTCCCATATCGGCAAATCACGGTTTCCATCATATAGTTTTCTGACTCGTTCTTTCTTCGGGTAACCATTTAACCCACATTGGTTTAATTTTTAAGTTTATTATCAGAAAACATGCATCATACACATATCATTCTTTTTTTTCATTTGAGGTAAATCCTCCGTGGGGTATCATAATACCCCGACTTGTAAGTCATTTGTATCACATCGATTCTTAGCACTTCTTATGCAAATCATATATAAAGTAGCACAAGATTAGATAGACACAATTTCCATGATAAAAAAGGCTTTTAAAACTCATGCTCTTAATAGTTTAACATTAGTATCATATGGAGTACATAACATCATCATAGGGGTTAAAATATTCATAACTCATATTCATAATACCTTTCAAAATCCAAATCACATGTCACCAAATTCAACAATTAAGGTTTATATGAAAACAACCCCATGATTTGTCAATATTCTTTTCAAAACCATATCACAATGCATGCTTTTTGTGATAGAAATGAAACCCACTTATAATCTTTTACATACTTAAGTAATTATTAAAGACCTGTTTAAATTCGTATCAAAACCATGCCACTGAGATTAGGACAACCCCACGTACCTTAGTTTGCTTAGTAGAGAGAGTGGAACCCAAATCTTTGTTAAGTTCTAGGAATTCTTGACCTTAAGGATGAACTCTTGATCTTTGGGGAAAGAATTAGGGTTTTGATTTGAGAGGATATGAGTAGTTTCTCAAGTATTTTGCCTTAAACACGTTTTAATATTGTGTTATGACTGAGTTAAGATGAAGAAAGTAAACTAAAATACCTCTCCTGACCTAGAATTTTAAAGAAAATGTGAAATAGGCACCCGACTCATTACCCAACTCGATGCATTAATATCACGTCAGGCAACTATTTCATTGACACGACATTGATGTGGCACAACGATTTTGCATTGGTCAAATATTTCACCAACACAATCATCGACACGGAGCACTGACTTTGCTTCGGACGACTGTTTCCAACATCCAAACAGATTCCATCCCTTTTTCAAAAAATCCAAAACTTCTCCGAGACACCCTCTTTCTATCCCTGAACATGAATCAAATTTTAATACCAAGTATCAAGGTCAGAAAGATCAATTTAGGGGACATCAAAGTTTAAGAGATAAAGCTAAAGCTAAGTCATTCTTGATACATAGAAAGATTTTAGGTTTCTAGCTTCTTACGCATGCTACTAGGTGTGGTGCGACATCCAAAATTTTTATGAGGTGTTACAGAACATATCTGATATCAATAGAATTTATCATGGTATTCGAGCCTTTAACTCGATTCTGGAGTTGAGAAGAAATCTATGGAGTTTAGATCTCCATTATGGTAGAGTTTTTGATCCCCATTCTTAGCTAAAATGGTGTAGTTGCGAGGATACATAGACATATTATAAGTGTAGCTAGAGCCATCAAATTTTAATCACAAATGCCTATTATATTTTAGGGTTTGAATATTAAGGCTGCAATCTATATAATCAATAGACTACCCTCTTATGATATTGAAGGAAGAAGTCCTTATGAGTTTCTATTCTCTAAACCTCCATCCTTGACACATTTAAATGTTATTGGCTGTTTACATTTTACATTTGTTTTACCAAGGGGTGACAAGCTCACATAAAGAGCCAAACCAGTAGTTTTGATGGGTTATTCTCCTACTCACAAGGGCTATTTGCTTATGGATTTAGCCACTAATTAGTTGTTTGTTACTAAAGATGTTGTGATCCAGGGACATGACCTTTTGAAACTCGAAACATAATTGAATCCACTTAATATTTCCAACAACATCAACCAGGTGTTGCTGATCACACAGATGCAAACTCTGATGTCGAAGACCTTTCTCGTACTCTGATGTACCAAGTGTAGTTCCTGGTATTGCTCCTCATATCTCACCCGCAGATATTTTGCCTTGAATCTTTACTAGTAATGCATCACCTGAGTTGATGCCTAATCCATCCACTGATATTGTTGTGCCACCTATGTGTGCTGTGCCAAGATGAACACCTAAGTTGATTAGAAAACCTATTTGTACAAATAATTTGCTACACTAGGAAAGGGAAAAGGGACAAGATATCCAATTGCCAACTACTTATCCTATCAGAATGTTACTCCTATTTACCAGAAGTATATATCAGTGTTGTTTACATTGGTTGAACCACAATACTACAACCAAGATACTGAGGATGAAAGGTGGATTGGGGCTATGAAGTTAGAGACCATGGCACTAGAAGACAATAACACTTGGGAGGTTGTTGATTTGCCTAAGATAAACATGCTATTGGTTCAAAATAGGTGTATAAAATCAAGTATAAGGAAAATAGAGATGTAGAGAGATTCAAAGAAAGACTAGTAGCCAAGGATTATAGTCGACAAGAAGGTTTGGATTACCATGATGCTTTTTGTCCAGTTGCAAAGAATGTGTTTAATTGCATTAGCAATCTTAAAATAATGGTGTATGCATCAAATGGATTTCTACAATGCATTCCTACAAGAAGATATAGATGAAGCAGTATACATGGAATCACCAAAAGGTTTCCAAAAGGAAGGACCACACAAAGTATGCAGATTGATCAAATCACTACATGGACTCAAATAGGCTTCAAGGAAGTGGAATATCAAATTCACTGTAGCATTAATCAAGGCAGGTTTTAGCCAAAGCACTTATGATTGCTCTCTATTTAGATTAAAAAAGGAAGCAAGAATGGTTGTCATACTAGTATATGTGGATAATTTTCTCACCACTGAGGATAATGAAGCCATGATAAATGAAGTCAAGGAGATCTTACACCAATAGTTCAAGCTCAAGGATTTAGGAGAGATTAAAAACTTCCTAGGTAGTTAAGTACTAAGGTCCGCAAAAGGGGTTATACTAAATGGAGCTTATATTCGAGAAAGGCCTTGCTGGTGCAAAGCCTGTTGTTACACCATTGGAATCAAATATAAAGCTTACCTCAGTAAAATTTGATAGAGCTATTGGTGTTAATGGATATTTTATTCTTAAGGATGCCACATCCTATCAAAGACTAGTTGGAAAGATCATGTATGCAACTATCACTAGGCCAGATATCAATTTTCTTATACAGACCTTGAGTCTATTCATGAAACAACTAAAGAAGTCTCATATAGGAGCTGCTAATAGAATAGTTAGGTATCTAAAGGGTACCAGAGGTCAAGGTATATGGACGAAGACTCAGACTACTAGTGAATTAACTTACTGGTGTGACTTAGATTGAGCTATATGCCCTAACACAAGGAGATCAGTCATTGGATATGTCATACATTTTTCAGTATCCTTGGTGTCTTGGAAATTTAAGAAGCAGCATACAGTTTCACGAAGTTCAACTGAGGCAGAGTATAGGTGTATGGCCACAACATTGGCAGAGATTACCTGGTTAGAAGTACTATTTGCTGATTTGAATGTCCCAGTTATCAAGCCTATTAACATTCTGAGTGATAGCAAGTTGATATTTAATTATAAGATAATCTTATCTTTTATGAAAGAATAAAGCATATAGAGGTTGATTGTCATTTCATCATGGAAACGATCAAAATAAGATTGGAGAAAACTGTGTATGTTCCTACTCAACATTAGGTGTCTGATATTCTCACTAATGGTCTTAGTCAAGATCAACATTATCATTTGTTAATCAAGCTTGGTGTGCTTAGCATCTTGCACCCTTCAGTTTGAGGGGAAGTGATAAAATGTACATGATTAGGTAGTTAGGTTGCAGAGTAGGTTTTACTGCTCCATTGAGTTGGTTAACAGGAGTTGATATTGTTACATTCTGGTTAGTCACAGGTAGTTAGTTAGTCAGTTTGTTAGACAGATTAGAAGCTTATAGAACATGTTGTAATCATATATAAATATACAGCTAAGACACATTGTAAGGCAATCAACTCAATTCAATACAATAACATCTATAGCCATTTTAAATTCTCTTCACTATAGAAAGATCCTCGAGGAATCATAGCCGATCTCAAGAGAATTTATCATGTGAGATTTACATATATAATAATCATGTTCTTATATTCCTAATGATATAAGAATTTGGTGATTTCTTCACTCCTACACCAAGTTATTGAGTTTACACCACAAATGCTCAAAGCTGAAAATTTGGACAAGGCAGAATTTTAGCCGACTTTGAAGCACAACCTATACAAATTCGGAAGTCTTTGACCGTGATTTTCTATATCTATATCTATCTATCTATCTATCTATCTATCTATCTATCTATATATATATATATATATATATATATATATATATTGTGATTTAACTTCCCAATGAAATAAGAAGCTCACGATTGAAGTTATGGATTTTATATCACAGATGCTTAAAGCTGAAAAAAAAGTCAAGCAAGGTAGAATCTGAACTGACTTCGGAGACGTATCTGTACAAATTTATAACGGTTTTAACCTTGAATTTTCTACAGATTGAAGTTCTTAGAATCTTCTTACCAACATAAAAAGAGTCTTGTGATCCAAAGACTTCTACATTGAGTTATGAATTATCTACCACAGCTACACAAAGCTGTGAAACAAACATCTGATTTCAAAATCAACTTCATAAATTAATTCCCATCAATCATGCCAGAATTTAGATCTGAAATTTTGATATATTTTAGGAATTTAAGTTCTTCTTCTACAAAATAAAATTACTTGTGCTTTGGTAGCTCCTACACCATGGAATAAATATTTTGGTGGACGTATGCCTAGTACTTATTCACCTAAGTCGGAAAGGGATACTCTCTGTGTCAATCTGACCAAGACGGATGGCACCACATACAAATCCTTGACAAGGATGGGATGAGGCCACTCGGTGTCTCTTTTTCACCAATCCTCAAGGATGAGATGCATCATGTGCTCTCTCATCAAGGATGGAATGTAGACACTCAGAACTTCATTACCTTTAGGCTGCCAAAATTATACCAAGTATTTGCTCGCAGAAGTTAGAAAGAACATCATGAAGGATGAAATTAGATCGCACCAATTCTTTTGATATTTTCCACTTGGGCCAAGTCCGCATAGTTTCTCCAAAAATACCTCATACCATTAAGATATCTCATACCTTATATGTGTAGGATAAGCTGATCTCATATTGTGATCCTGACTAATTTGAATTCATTCCATGTAAGACTCATTTAAAGAAAAAATCTTTTCTAATAGGCTTTTAATCATACCATAGCTCGAACCTGATATCTCACATTAAAGTCAAATAAGAATAATATTCATTCTACCATAACTCTTGATAGTAAAAAGGAAAGGTTCTTCAATTTCTATAACCTATTTTTACAAGAAAATAGTCATGATAAAGATATATTAAATGTGAGTTCCCAAAAAAGGAATGCATAAACCTAAACATTATGATTATATTATTTTGTCATATTATCAATAAAAGAAATTTATCTGTAATTATCTTATGAATTCGTAATGACGACCTGCTAGTGATATTATTAGCTCTGAGCCTACTTTCATATGGCTTTAAGATGTGTCACTAGGGTGCAAGATGTGCGTACTTATATACACAATATCTTTCTTAGGTTTTGTCAATGTGGGACTTTTATCCTATTCTAGGATGTCACATACACTCTCTGTGCCATCACTTAATTTACCCATTACATATATGATTTACCGAGATTCAAGATCGTGGTTTTCCCTATCTTTCCGAAATTTGCCTAAACTCAACACTAAGGTTTTTGTAGCTTAGCGTAGGACAACAGTGCGACAATAACAAACATTGGAGATCACGTTGGGCATATAAGTAAGCAGGATATCATAGTGACACGTCCTTTAGGACTAGGCTCAAAGTAGATAATATTACTAGTGGGTTGGGTCATTACCACTTGATACACCTGTAATTTTTACAAAATTGATTATCACCTTTGTCAAGACTGTTTCATAAGTTGATAAAATTGAACACAAGATTAAAGTAGGATGTTTGTTTCAAAATACTATTTTTTGTGAAGAAATGGTTTGAGAATACATTTTTCAAGAAAAATGTTTTGAGACAACAAAGGCTGAGAGTATCTTTAGACCAAAGGGTAGAAGAGGAGTATTTTTGACTCAAAAAGATAGAATTGGCTTTGGTAGTTGTAGTTTTGTTGTTGAATTTACCTGTTTCTGTGTGAATGCAGATTGGGCAAGGAACATATAGCAACGTATATAAAGCAAAGGACTTGATAACAGGGAGATTGTTGCATTGAATAAAGTTAGGTTTGATACATTGGATTCGGAAAGTGTGAAGTTCATGGCAAGAGAAATACTTGTGTTGAAAAACTGAACCTTCCCAATGTTATTAAACATGAGGGTTTGGTCACTTCAAGAGAATGTCTTCAATATTTTATACAGTCTTACCCTGCATTTTTGTAAGAGGTTGTTTACCTCCTAGTCACATAGAAACAACTTCACTAGTTATGCCAAGGCCTCCATGTACTCGAAAATAAGGTACAAAATAGAAGACATTCTTGAAGTGACCAAACCCTCAAGTTTAATGACATTGGATGGTTCAGTTTTTTTAACACAAGTATTTCTCTTGCCATGAACTTCATACTCTCCGGCTCCAATGTATCAAACCTAACTTTATTCAATGCAGCAATCTTCCCTATTATTAAGTACTTTGCTTTTATATATATTGCTATATGTTCCTTACCCAGAAATAGGCAAATTCAACAACAAAACTACAACTACCAAAGCCAATTCTATTAATTCCTTGAAGTCCATCCCTAAGCCCTAGAAAACAAGGGTTGAGGGTATTTTAAGGCTAATAAGTGGAACAAGCAGTATTTTTTAGCAATAAAGTAAAGGTTGGGGATATTTTAGACCAAAGAGGTGTAAGAATGGTATTTATGAACAAAGATAATTCTAGAATTTCTAGAACATGAGTACACCATTATGGGGAAAAAAGAACAAAAAGTATTTAGTGAAAATTGATCTCTAGTCCTCAACGCAGATATCTTAGTCATTAACCAAGTGTACCATTTAGTCTTCTTGTGGCATGGGTACATACAGGTGTTATTATACTAATTTTAGAAAATATCTATATAAAATATCTAGTTTTACGAAGAGACCAAGACTTCTCATGCCCCATTTTTAGTGTAAATTTTCCCCTATGTATGAATAGCTTTCCAAATATAAAGGATATTTTTGGCCCTTTTTTATTTATAGTTTTAGGGAATATGCAGTCCAAATATAAATAAATTCTCTTGTCTCATTCAAATTAGTTTATGTGTGTCATCAAAACACATAGATTGCATTTGATTGGTCAAGACATTCCATTTTGAATATTTAGCAGCTATTGATTGGTCATTAGTTTGATTGGGGCTAACACATTGTTTAAAATAAATTTTTAAAACCAACTTCAAAATGTATGGTCAAAGACACGCCATTTTGAACACTATGAAGTCCAGTTGTAAATAAACTCTTTTGCTTTATTCCAATTGGTTCATGTGAGTTATCAAACATATACAATTAAAGACAGATTTTCAAAATCTAACTCATTTTAAATACTTCAAGGCTTTTGATTGGTCACTATTTTGTCAAGGGCTAACTCCTTATTTGAAGACAGATTTTCAAAATCTTATTCATAATATATGGTCAAACACAAACTTCTATATAAACTCACTGATAAAACTCTAAAATTTACAAAATATTTTCTGCTTTCTTCTCAACAAAGATTTTTTGAATTATCAATTCTTGAAATCACCCTCAACCTCAACCCCACCATCACCACCAACAAGCCCCACCCCAACTCCACCTCTCATTTGTGCTACCCCACAACCACCACCACTAACAACCACTAACCTAATCCTATGAACATAAACAACCCGATAGTGATATGACATGCACAATAGTCACTTTAAACCAACACCAACTACCAACTCTCCAACAAAATCTTCTCAATTCAGTTTCTACTACAACTCTACAGGTGGATCAAATAAATTTCACATCATCACTTTTTCTTAATTTTGAGTGCATAATTATTTACTTGTCTCACAGACAAACATAAAGGATGTCAATGAACACAAATAATGTGATAATATTCAATGATCTTTCTTATCTCAAAAAATTCTTAATCTCAACATGGTATGCTTTTCTAGAAATGTCCCACCAGATCGAATAACCATTATCTTTTGACAACATACTAATATAGCAAACACCAAATTGAATCTCAAGAAACTAATTAATCTCATGATGGTACAATGTAAAAAATTACTTATAATTTTTAGGGCTTCACATGATAGCAAGTAGAGACTAAACTTGTACCATCCTTATGGGTTACCTTATAACATACATGGTATGAAACATGTATCACAGTATTGACTCCTTTAGCTTATGTCTTTTATAAAGTTAATACTGTCTTTGAGTTCACAATTCTACCCAATTATTTTATTCTTCAGAAACTCACATTTGATATTAGAAATAGACTAACTCATTTTTAATCACATATGATTAAATATAATCTAACAAACGACATTCTTATTATAAACTTTTAGCCCTGTTTTATCATCACTTCATACAATAATAAGTTTATAACTACCTCATCTCTACTATTTGTCACTTAGACATTAGAGACGATTGTCTGTGTGAATGTGCCAATAATAAGTCTGTTTGACATACTTTTCATCCTAAAAAATTTATGTACACCACATAAAGAAAAAATGATATATGTATATGAACTAACAAGATGGAAAATAAGGCATTAATCAACATTAACCTCAATAATGTGAATTTACATGAACATGTTTAGAAAAATAAAAATAACATCAACATCTACGTAAACCTAATGACATTACATATTTTTCATAAACATCA
This sequence comes from Capsicum annuum, assembly GCF_002878395.1. NCBI lineage: Eukaryota > Viridiplantae > Streptophyta > Magnoliopsida > Solanales > Solanaceae > Capsicum > Capsicum annuum. Next base: position 764,031 of record NW_025829669.1, on the reverse strand, counting down.
CATGCTATGGATTTTTAAGGTATCTGGTATCATTTGATGTGTAGATATGTGTTTCACGCTCACTTTCTTTTGTACACTCATGTCTCTCACAAAATTATACTTTATGTTAATATGTTTTGTTTTTTCATAATTTTTGGATCCTTTGTGTAAGTTATTGAAGCCTGACTATCATAATTATTTGTGATGGGTTCAACAACGTTATTATACACACCCAAGTGGATCAAAAAGTATTTAATCCAAATAGTTTCTTGCACAACAGATAAAAAGTGCCACAAATTCAGCTTTCATCATAGATAAAGCTATGCATGACTACTTCTTGATACTCCATGATATGGACCCATTGCTAAGAAAAAATACATATCTAGAGGTGGACTTTATCTTATTTAAATCTCTTCCCCAATCAGCATCAGTGTAGCCTTTGAGTTGTGGATCATTTCCTTGATAACATAAGGAATAGTCAATTATGCCTTTGAGATACCTCAATATTCTTTTAACTACTTTTCAATGTTGTGGTCCTGGGTCGGATTGATATCTACTAACAAACTTAATGGCGTAATGATATCAGATCTAGTACACATCATAGCAAACATTAGACTTTTGATTACATTGGCATAAGGAACCTTTCTCATTTGTTCCTTCGCTTGTGGAGTTTGAGGGCACATCATTTGGTTTAAAGTTTCACTTTTATAAACTAGAGTGTTTATGGGTTTACAGTTTTGCATATTAAAGCATTCAAGAACTTTCTTAATGTAAGGTTCTTGCGAAAGGGACAACAATCTCTTCAAACGATCTCTTGAAATCTTAACTCCAAGAATATATCATGCTTCACCCCTATCTTTTATCTCACAAGTAGATGATAACTACTATTTTATTTCTTTTACATATTCAATGTCACTTAAAGCTATAAGTATGTGGTCTACATACAATGATAAAATCACAAACTTATCTTTGAATCTTTTGATGTATACACAATGAACTTAATGAATCATAATAAAATCATATGATATCATCGTATTATTGAAATGTAAGTACAATCACCTAAAAGATTGTTTAAGGCCAGAAATCTATCTTTGAAGTTGACATACTTTATTTTCTTTGCCTTTTTTCATGAAACCTATAGGTTGTTCCATATAGATTTTTTCTTCTAGTTATATATTGAGAAATGCAGTTTTCATATTCATTTGATGTAATTCTAGATCCAACATACCTACTATAGACAAAATTAATCTTATTAAAGTAAAGCATACAACAGGCGAAAATGTTTCTTCATAATCAATTCCTTCCTGTTGTGTGTACCCTTTAGCTACTAGGCAAGCTTTAAATCTTTCGATACTACCATCTACATTACACTTGATTTTGAGAATTCACTTATTTTTAATAACTTTTCTTCCTAAAGGTATATCAACCAATTTCTACACTTGGTTAGATTTATATTTATTGGCTCTTCATCGTTCAGAGTAACTATAAATGCTTCCCCTTCGACCTCAAATCAATGATGAAGAATTTGCGGATGAATTTTTTGTCGAGGTTGAGATTAATAAATTGATTTATCAATTGATAAGTTACTCCCACTCGGATGTAGCATCCCGCACTTTCGAGCTAAAGTTTGAACCGTATTTTCTATGTGTATAAACACGAACTCAATGATTCTTTGGAAATAAATGTCTGATTACTAATCCTATAGTTTAATATGAATTGAGGACACAAAAAATCCCCAAACTCAAAGACGAGTTGAAAAGTATTCTATCGATTAAGTTTTGATGAAAGTCTAAACTTGGATCAACTTTCATCAACCATAACTTCTAGTATTTAAAGAGTTAGAGGACTTAATATATACCAAATGAAAGATCTTTGAGTACTCTTTCCAATGCCACTAGTTTTACCTTAATCTAATATCAGAGTAGAAAGTTATGCTCATTTTACTTCGAAGTATTAGTCCGCCAAAATGTGACGACGAGGCTGACGACCTATCAACTAGGTGACAGCCCATTAGCCTTAGACTTCAGGCTAGGGTAGAAAGTGGTAAAATACATCTCAAAGGTGATGACCTAAGTGATGGTCCATTAACCTTGGTCGTCAGCTGAAGAATTTTTGTGACTTCTTAGGTTTCTTTAGATGTATTTTGGTCTTTTCCTTACCCTAAAACCTATTACACAAATATAAATTATGTCTGAAGCATTATAATCCATATTTTATCAGTTTTAAAACATCTCCAATACTTTTCACTCTCAAGAACAAGAACAAATTAGGGTTTCCTCTAAGTTAAAGATTTCAAGAAGAGGGTCAAGATTTGAGTCCAATCGTCACAACTAAACAACATAAGGTACGCGGGATTTTCCTAAACTACATGGGCTTATTGAAAATGTTTTGATAAAGGTTTAAAGTTATGGAATCATGAATTTACAAAAGGGTTTTGAATTTACATTTACAATTATAAATTATGAAACCTTTTTGACAATAATGTTTTGGTCTTGAGGCCCTACCCCTTAAACTCGATTTTGTTCATATATATATATATATATATATAAAATGTATGCATGTCTTTTGATGTTTGAAACTTGAATTGAGAGCATGTTTTAAATCCCCTTGTTTTCATATGTTATGAAATATTCAATTTCATATTGAGAAGTATGTTACAAATGCCTTTGCTATTGTTTAAGACTTGATTTTGATTCTAAATTGAAGAGAGGGGGTTTTACATGTTGAAGATATATATGATGAAGGAATTACATGGTTTGTTACAAAATACTTGACCACCACATGTTCATTGAAATGTTGAAAATAGAGAATCTTTGTATAGTTTGAAATATATTTTGAAATAAGAACTCTCTTTCATTGTTAAATGTTTTTGCTGGCCAACTAAATTGATTGGATTGAAGGAACTAATTCATATAATTATGTGGCTTAAAAGTGATTAAAAAGGGTGACCACCATAGATAAAAGCATTGTAGAGAAAATTGTTAGTTTTCAAATATTTGAATGGTGAACTTTCATTTGATAATTGAATTGTCTGGTGGCCGGTCAATACCTTTTGAAATAAGATATAGGCAGTAGAGATGTTGTTACATGACTTGCAAGTCTGGGTATGACGATAGCCTATTTTGATGTGCCCGAATGACATTAAGAAAGAAACGACATTTCAAAGAAGATTTGGTTCAAGGAATCTTAAATCGGGCTTAAGAGAGTTAGATGGTTACCCGATGAAGGCACGATTCAAATGACTCATTATCCAAAACTATTATTTGCTGACACGAGTTTATGATGACCAATAGGTAAATTGTACGTTGGCGATGGCCTAATAGCATATTAGAAAAGAAGAGACTCCAACATTTGTGGTAAACTTGGTTTGGGGGCTTGGCCACCGAGTCAAGGGCAGATTCCATATAGCCTATAGAATAGTAGAGTTGTAGGGTGTACCATCTAGCTTAGAAGTAAAAGAAAGAGTGGTTCATGATTTTAAAAAAATGTTTCAAAGTCTTTTATGTATGCCCATGTGTTTTCATATATTATACGTAAAAGGTTTTATGAATTTCTCTCACTTATGTTATATATAAATGCATTATTTTTGATATCTGCGTACCAGTATATCTTTACTGACCCTCTATGTTTCAGGATCTAAGACAAAATTTTAGTGTCCCATTAAGTAGTAGATTGGGCTGTCCGAAGTTTACAGTTGGTGAGCCTTTCTTATTTTGGAAGGCCTTGTTTATTTGACATTGATATTTTATTTTAGTTTATGGTCTAACTGGGGGCTTGTCCCAGTATTCAGACAGTAGTGTTTTTGAGTTGTTAGAGATTTTACAGACTAGTGTCAGGTGTTTTTGAATATTTCATGAACCCATTTTTTTATTGGTTAGATGAAGCAATAGAATGACTATGTTTTTGTCTTGTCATTTTTTTTTGTATTTTTCTTATAGTATATGAATTGTGTATATGATTTTCAGTTAGAGAAGGGCTCTTGAGCCTTCAGGGTTTTGGATGTCCATTACGACCAGGGCCTCATCTCGGGTCGTGACAAACTTTGTATTAGAGCATGGTTCATGGTCCCAGGGAGTGTGAAATCGTGTTTAGTAGAGTCTTGCTTATGGGTGTGTTGTGCACCACACTAATAAATAGGAGGCTATAGGGCATTTAGGAGTTGTTTCATACTCTTTTATGCTCTAGTTTATGCTATTGCATCGTCCATTCGAAAGTTATCTAAATTCCTTCCTTGTTCTAATTTTATGGGCTATACCTCATTATCAAGGCGATACAAGTCTAAGAGTCTAGCTCCTATAGCAAGGTGGTTCTCTCTGATTGAGTTATTCATAAACTTATGAGATTGTACAAGGACTTGAGAGGAGTCCATTAATAGTTCAAGGTGTATTGATTCGAGTGTATACCCTTATCCTGATAAAATCATGCTTTTTAGCCTAAGTTTCGATGTGTATTCAGTCCCCTTTTAAAATTCATATTGCAGATGTCATGCATATGGGTAGTGATATGTAGCAGAATATTGGAACTATATTTTAACCCGGGTAGTAGTATATGTAAAAGTGTCAGTAGTGAGATAGTCTAAGAAGTTGGTGATATGGAGTCACAAGGTTAGAAGTCAGAGTGAGGGTGACTTTTGTGTAAATAAAGAGTTTTAGTTATATAACTATTGATTGAGGGATGGTTTTCCATTTTACAGTGATAGACTAATGCGGTAGAAATATTTGTAGATTGTATGGTAGTCTGTGAAGGAAGAGTCGGGATATGATTATTATTTACGCAAAATAGGGAATGATCTCAGAATGGATAGTTATGGTAGTTGTAGAAATTATTCATAGGTTATGAATGAAAAGGGAGTAGATTAGTCAATAAGTTATGGGTAGAAATTCATTATTGTATATGGAATTTTGAAGGTAGTGTGGAGATGTATACATGGGTAAGTAAATATTATTTTAGGGAGTGGAATAAGTAGATAAGATCATAATGGGTTATAAAATAAGATTAAGATTGACTATCCCTATTATGTGACTTTAGCCCCTTAATTAGCTTTTCTCTAGTCGTTGTAAATTAGTACTACATGGGAGAAGGTATGTAGAAGATTTTGAGGTGTAGTAATGATGTATTAGAGAGGATAAACTTATGGGACATAGTTAAATAAAATATGAGACTTAGGTTGATATTTCTATTTGACTGGTTAGTATACTATATGGCATGCTCCATATGATTGGCCTTGTTAGACAATATGCTTGAACTTTAGAGGTGAAGTATGGTGATAAGAATAGTAGCTTAAGACTAATGATGTGTATTTTGGGGGAACAAATTTGTAGGCTTGATATGAGGTGTGCAATAGCCTAGGTTGGAAACGTGTGGAAGAAGGAGTGAACAATTATGATATATTCATATGCATGGGATTAGTGTTAAAATCATGAATAGTGGTTGAGTCATTAAGCGGATAAGGGAATGGGTATATAATAATAAGTTGAACCCCCCCTCTAGGTAGCAAGTTGTTAGATAAAGTTTTATGTGTATAAGTGTTTTGTGTACCTAGATTTAGATCTTGAATCTTGTAGTATGGAGAAGTCTGGGAAGTTGTTGTATAGTTTTCTTTAGAGTTGGATTGAAGAGATATAGGCAGGCAATGTGCTCCTTAGGTATAGCTTTACAGAGTTTGTTAAGTTGTGGGTTATGTGATTAGAGGTGTAATGATAGTATTCTGAGAAATTAAAGATAGAGCGTTAAGTGTTTAGAAGTGTGGGTTTCTATGCCCATGAAAATGTTAGTAGTAAGTTGATGACTTTGGGAGTTAGAAGAAATTACGATTAGTGTCCTTAAAAGGGGATATCCTAGAAAGAATTTAGTGTCTTGGTATTAGAGATTAATGAGAGGAGGTTGTGTTCATGTATATACTGATACCCCCCTTTTAGTGATAAGGAGTATGGATGCGTGCACTTATAAGAGAGGGATTTTTAGAGTGATGGCTTAGAGGCTAGTGAAATTTAAGAGTAGTATTTTAAGAAAGCTAGGCCTTCAGAGTATAGTTCATCAAGGAGAGTTTAGAGTTTGAGTATATTGTGATGTCTCTATTGCGTTGAAAGTTGCATCTATAAATATTGATATGAAGTTATGTACGCAATTCTAGGAGTGTGACTTTGATCTAAAGGGAAGATGATGGACAAAAGCAGTTCCCAAATTTTATTATGGTGTCAAGTTGCAAGTAAGAATCATGATAAATCAATTCCTATTCAAGCAAGCTCCTCCTGGTTCGATTTGATGGATATTTATCAATGTCTTATGTACTCAAGTGCGGCCTATGTCTAAGGTTGGAGCACTCCATGTAACTCATGTCATGTTCAAAAGTAATACCCCATATTTCCCTAGCAGGATCAAAGTAATGAAATTTTCAAAACACTCATTTTTTCAGTTTAGAGCCTGCCATTGAGTAGGAAATTCAACTAGCTTTTCACCGATATAAAATTTGCCCAAATTCGATAACCAGATAAGAAGTTATGGCTATTTTAAGTTTCAATTGTTGAACATCATAATTTTATCCCTTAACGCATCATGGAGCCAGCATAAATGACGATTTTCAATTTCCAGTGAAGCTTCGCGAAACCACTGAAACGCGCCGTCAGTCAAAATCCTAATTGTCCTTTTCCAGGGTCCTTTTGTGATAGTGGCGCATCACGCTAAGGGTGAATTTCAGAATCAAAGAGGCACCGTAATTTCTCCGCATAACGCCAAGCCCTCAGTTTCCAGTTGTTCGATTCCAGACCAATCCTCATGAATTAATCAAGATCTTCAAGAAATCCATTATCCCAGATATGTTAGAGGTTCATCCATGGACCTCTTTCATCCATGGAGTCCAAGTAACCCTTTTAATTTATAAAATTATAGTCTTTTTATGTTATTATGTTTTAAATCTTGATTTCATCCACGAATCTCCATGTACTATTCATTTATACCATGTTTCCACGAAATTATTGTTATTAATCAATCCTCTATGATTTAATGTTATTACTTACTAAATTAAGCCATGACTTAGTGCTTTCCATGTTAAATTCATGTTATTTATACAAGTTCCAAAGTATTCCCATGATTTGACTAAGCTACGAACTATAAGTGTTTGATAAAATGCCTACGAGAGTAAATATTTTATGAAAGCTTTCATGTTATGTTCCCCCAAGTTTTGGTGTCATTTTAATATTATTGTTTTGGAGTCCTAGGGGTATTGAATACCCAAAAACCATAGCTGTTTGTTTAGTCTAGCATCAGTACATTACAGATTAGTCTGCAGAATATACTATGAGCATTATCAAAATAGTCAGTTATCAGTGAGTTAGAACAATCTAGTAATTCAGTGTCATTTAGTTGGGAGTAGGATTTAGTATCGAGCGAGTGTAAGGATGGCAGCTTCCCCATCAGATAGGCAGAGTTGTTAGTAGCAGTCCCTGTACTCCAAAACTACATAGCCAGCGTATGATATGAGAAGTCACCTATCAGATTAGGATTGACTATGTCGCAGGGGTTACCTGCCAGTCCACGCTTGACACCCTTAGTCCTTTGGACATTATATCAGTATAGTGGATCCACACAGCCAGTATTAGTACCCACGACATGATATTAATACCCTTCTAATTAGGGTTACAGGTTGGACCCCAGTTAGATTAGATTAGGGCAAGTTGTTTAGATGATACCTCCCACAGTCTCAGATACAGTCTCAGTTATAGTCCCAGTTCAGTTATTCATTCTTAGTGTTGTTTGACCAAGCATA